>NC_084581.2:21047500-21145000 GCF_033978685.3 Nerophis lumbriciformis
TGGAAGCCTACTTGGAGCTTTTCGAGCGCACTGCGGCCCGGGAGAAGTGGCCGGTAGCTGAATGGGGATCCATTCTGGCACCTTTCCTCACTGGAGAAGCCCAGCGGGTGTGTAGCGACCTGGCATTGGCGGATGCTCGAGACTTTAAGAAACTAAAGAAAGCCATTCTCGACAGCCAAGGGTGCAGTCTGCCTGCCAGGGCCCAGCGATATCACAACTGGACCTTCCAGCCCACACAACCCCCGCGACAGCAGGTAGCCGCACTGCTCCGCCTAACACACCGCTGGCTAACGACCGAAGGGAACCCCCCCTCTGTAGATAGACTGGTGATAGACCGCTGTATCCGAGCCTTGCCGCCTGATGCCCGGAAGTATGCCGCACAAGTAAGCCCTTTAACTGTGGAGCAGTTGGTGGCGTTATAAGAGAACTACCAAGTGAGCATGGAAATGCTGAGAGCCACCCGTATGGAAACGGCCAGAGCCACCGGGGAAGAGAAGCTAGGGCGCGACCGCCGAAGAGCGCCACCGCCAGCTCCGTCCCCACCCCTACCTCAGGGCGCTGCCCCCGAGAGACCCAGTCGGGCCCCACATCGGAAATGTTATGTGTGTGGACACCCGGACCACATGTCTTGGACGTGCCCGGAACGCGACCGTGATGTCTCCATGGCCACAGCCCCCAGCTCAGATGCAGGAAAACCATGCCTCCACACGGGGAGTGGACGACGACAGCATGCAAGCCTTCCAGTGAAGATCGGGGGGACCGATGCACATGCATTGCTGGACAGTGGGAGCGCCGTGACCCTGGTACATGTTGACCTGGCCAGACCCCTCAGCGAAGACACTGTTCCAGTGACGTGTGTACATGGAGATGTCCGCCAGTATCCGGTGAGCCATATACACGTTCAGACACCCCGAGGGGATGCACTGGTAGCAGCTGGAGTGGTACCAAACCTGCCTGTTCCCCTACTCATCGGGTCCGATTGTGTTCTCTTTGGCCGTTACTGGACCCCAAGCTACATTCCAAGTGCCGTTCCACGGCAGCGTCGCCGTCGCAACAATGGACTCAAAAATATGAGACCGCTTGCAGCCTGCCCCGCGTTTAGGCCCTCGTCAGAGGCTCCACGGAGTGACAGCTCGGCTGAAGAGGAGCGACGGGAGAGCAGGAAGGAGGAGGAGGAGGCAGAAGAGGAAGGGGACCCCTTTGTGGAGTTCCCCGTACCAGAAGAGAGCATCAACCAAAAAACGGGCGAGTTTGCCACTGCCCAGTGGAATGATCAGAACCTCAGCTGGGCCCGACAGCAAGTCGTGGAAATTGACGGACAGAAATGTGAAGGGGTGAGTGCACTTAATTCACCGTATTTTCTGATAAAAAATGGCCTTCTGTATAGAGGGGTGCTAACAAAGGGCAGGGACATAATTGAGCAACTGCTGGTGCCTAAGTCTTATATCTCCCGAGTGCTTTATCTTGCCCACACTCATCAGCTGGGAGCTCACCTAGGTGTACAAAAGACGTATGACCGCATAATAACCCGCTTCTATTGGCCCGGTGTGAAACGAGCCATAGAAGACTTTTGCAAGGGCTGTCCCGAATGCCAAAAGAATGCACCGAGACCCACCTATCGAAACCCCTTGGTCCCGCTCCCCATCATCAGCACCCCATTCTCACGTCTGGCAATGGACATCGTTGGACCACTCCCAAAGTCAGCCAGGGGACATCGCTACATACTGGTAATACTAGACTATGCCACCCGATATCCTGAGGCTGTACCATTACGCACAGCCTCAGCCAAAGCGATAGCACATGAACTGTTTATGATGTTTAGCCGAGTGGGAATTGCCGATGAGATTTTAACGGACCAGGGCACATGTTTTATGTCACAAGTGTTAACCATGCTGTACAAATGGCTGAAAGTGAAACGCATACGAACCTCTATATATCATCCTCAGACAGATGGCCTGGTGGAACGTTTCAACTGTACGTTGAAGAAGATACTAAAAAAAGTAGCCGACGAAGACGGGAAAGACTGGGATCACCTCATTCCATATGTCCTCTTTGCCATCAGAGAGGTTCCCCAGGCGTCCACTGGCTTCTCCCCCTTTGAGCTAGTCTACGGCCGACGTACCCGAGGCGTGCTGGACATTGCGAAAGAGACCTGGGAGAACCAACCCTCGCCACACCGCAGTGTGATCGACCATGTCGCCCAACTACAAGCCCGGGCTCGCAAAATCTGGCCCATGGTAAGAGAACATATGGAAAAAGCCCAAAGAGAACAGGCGAAAACGTATAACAGAGGTGCCACACTCCGAGAGTTCCAAATTGGGGAAAAAGTGCTGGTATTAGTTCCGTCCAGCGAGTGCAAGTTCTTGGCCAGATGGCAGGGGCCTTACGAGGTAATTGAGAGAATGGGACCCGTCAACTACAAGGTAAATCAGCCAGGCCGGCGGAAAGGTCACCAAATTTACCATGTAAATATTCTGAAAAAATGGCATGCGGCAGAGCCGTTGCCATCTACCGCGTTTTTAACTGCACACTCTCCCCAGGCCACTCCCCCGGTACCTATAGGAGAGGACCTCTCCCCGTCCCAAAAGCAGGAGGTGAAGGAACTTCTGGGACGGAACCAGGACCGCCTCTCGGAATTGCCAGGAAGGACCCAGGCGATCAAACATGACATTGAGACTAAACCCGGAAAGGTGATAAGACAAAGGCCCTACCGAATCCCAGAAGCCAGGCGGGCGGCTATAAAAGAAGAGGTAAAGAAAATGTTAGAACTTGGAGTAATAGAGGAATCCCATAGTCCATGGTCCAGCCCGATTGTTATTGTGCCAAAACCAGACGGGTCCCTGAGATTTTGTAATGACTTTCGTAAATTGAATGAGATATCACTGTGTGACGCTTATCCCATGCCCAGAGTAGACGAGCTGATAGAGCGGCTTGGCCCTGCTCGCTTCGTCAGCACCCTGGACCTGACCAAGGGCTACTGGCAGGTGCCATTGACGGAAAGGGCGAAACCTAAAACGGCCTTCTCCACACCAGAGGGGCTATTCCAATATACCGTCTTGCCTTTCGGGATCCACGGGTCCCCGGCAACATTCCAGAGGATGATGGACCGAGTTCTACGGCCCCACCAAGAATACGCAGCCGCCTACCTAGACGATATTGTGATTCACAGCACCAGCTGGTCTCTCCATCTCCAGCATCTCGACGCAGTCCTAGGAGCCCTTAGACGTGCCGGACTGACTGTCAACGCTAAGAAGTGCCGAGTGGGTCTGACTGAGACCGATTATCTTGGCTACACCATAGGAAGAGGCTGCGTAAAATCCCAGGCCCGCAAAGTGGAGCGCATCAGGGAATGGCCCCGACCCTTGACGAAAAAGCAAGTACAATCATTTATTGGCCTGGTATCATATTATCAAAAGTTTATTAAAAATTTCTCTACGATTGCAACACCATTGTATGAACTGACACGGAACAAATTGCCCCATCATGTCACCTGGACGGCTGAGGCCGAGACTGCCTTCAAGATGTTGAAGAAAGCCCTATGTGAAGAACCGGTGTTGAAAGCCCCCGACTTCAGTCAGCCGTTCATCCTCCACACTGACGCCTCAGGCACAGGAATTGGAGCCGTGCTCGCCCAGCTCGTGGATGGAGAGGAGCACCCAGTGACATTTATTAGTAGGAAGCTCCAGAGCCATGAGCGAAATTATGCCACAGTAGAAAAGGAGTGCTTGGCAGTCAAGTGGGCCATACACCACCTCCGCTACTACCTATGGGGTAGGACCTTCACCTTGGTGACAGACCACGCCCCCTTGAAGTGGATGTCCACAAATAAGGACCGAAACGATCGCGTCACACGCTGGTTCCTGGAACTCCAAAATTACCACTTCACCGTGGAATATCGGCCTGGGAAGGCCATCCCACATGCAGACGCCATGTCCCGCCTATATGAAGAGGACAAAGAAGCTCCCGGACCGACCGGCGAGCTTAGAGGGGGGATATGTGGAGTCTCACTCAAGCACCGCCTGACAGGTAGGCACCTCACAGGGGAGGAGCCAGGGAATGGAGGCAGAGTGGAACAAGGAAGACAACGCCCCAGCCTTGGCCGCATCATCGAGGGGCGGTACATTCCCCTGTACCTGCTCAATCAGCCTGAAGTGCCACCAGCTGTGCGGCCAGGTGGGGCCCAGCTACAAACCCTACTTAACTCTGCCTCATTCAGGTCTGGCTCTCCTCTGTGTCAAGGCAGGTGCATCAGGCGGTAAGTGAGACATCCACTATTTCCCCACTAAAGACATTACTGGTGAAATGTTTTACTTATGTTGTGTTTCTCTTGTTTGATAGGCAATGACCTTTGACCTTTAAAGAAGTGTGCTGTGTGAAGGACTGAAAGCCCCAGATGGGAGATATTTATGTTTATTAATGGACACTTTAAGTTTGCTGATTCCACACCCCGCCCTTCCTAAAAAGACTTGTACAATAAATGCCCTTTTCGGCTTGCTGCAAAACCAATCCTGTGTCTGGGTGAGAATCAAGTACCACAATATATATATATATATATATATATATATTTATTAAGGGTGTAACAGTACGTGTATTTGTATTGAACCGTTTTTGTACGGGGGGTTTGGTTCGGTTCGGAGGTGTACCGAACGAGTTTCCACACGGACATATTAAGTAGCGCACCGCACGTTGTGTAAACAATGCACACTGAGGCACAACACACGGCATGCTAGCAATGACCGGGCTACTACAACATGCAAAAGCCATAGCTGGAAGACCCTCCTGCCTCGTTAAGATCTCCCGTTTGGGAACATTTCGGCTTTGCGGTGCGATACAACAATGGATAACATCGCTTCAACGAAGAGAAAGACGAACAAACACAGCTCCCACCGCATTCAAGCAGCTTCTCCTCGGCGAGTCAGGCAGGGCTAAAGCAATAACAATGCCGTTGGTGTTTTCATAGCAGCAGATTTAAGACCATATTGCATTAAAAACTAGAGTTTGACCCACTTCTATGGTGGAAGAACAATGAGCCCATATATCCTCTTACTGCCAAGTTAGCCAGGCACTACCTCGCCATACCTGCTACCTCCGTGCCCAGCGAAAGGGTATTTTCCACAGCTAGAGACATTTTAACTGCAAGCAGGTCTGCTCTTTCTGCAGACAATGTGGATAAACTGATTTTTCTGGCAAAAAAACATGAAAATTGAGTGAAAGTCACCAGGGTTAAAGGCTGGGGGGGGGGGGAGAAAAGTTAATCTGAGGCTGAGTTGACTTGAAACTGTTTAATGTTGACTTTTTGTATGTAGAAGAAAAGTTTTGTCATTTTATTTAATCTGAGCAACAACTTGAACCAATTTAATGTTGCACTTTATATGTGGAAATGTTGCACTTTATATGCAGAAAGGTTTTCTTAAGAAACCAATTCTGAGCCTTTATTTTATGTATGTTGACTGCATTAATCCGGGCAATCGACCCTGTGTGTATATGTATGTTATTGTTATGCTTAGCATTCATGACTGCCTGCTGTTGCACTGATCAGCCTAGTGGTGGCTCACATCCATCACAAACAGAGCTATTTTAAAGCAGTGTTAAAAGGATAAAGCCATTGTTTACAAATTTTGGTAAACAAATAACCAGAAAATGTATATTTTGTTGTTTTCTTACTGTACCGAAGATGAACTGAACCGTGACCTCTAAACCGAGGTACATACCGAACCAAAATTTTTGTGTACCGTTACACCCTTAATATATATATATATATACTGTATATACTGTATATATATAAATATATACGTGTATTGAGATGTTAGTCAATAGTAGTTTTTGTTTTTTTGCAAAATTAACTTAATTTTTCTACAATAAATATAAATATATAAATATTTTAAATAAATATTACTATATTGCCATGACCGTATGTAATAAAAAGGAGTAATTGCATTAGTTTGTTAAAGGGGAACATTATCACAATTTCAGAATGGTTAAAACCATTAAAAATCAGTTCCCAGTGGCTTATTATATTTTTCGAAGTTTTTTTCAAAATGTTACCCATCACGCAATATCCCTAAAAAAAGCTTCAAAGTGCCTGATTTTAACCATCGTTATAAACACCCGTCCATTTTCCTGTGACATCACATCGTGAAGCCAACACAAACAAACATGGCGGAAAGGGATGGCGTGGCGCAGTGGAAGAGTGGCCGTGCGCGACCCGAGGGTCCCTGGTTCAATCCCCACCTAGTACCAACCTCGTCATGTCCGTTGTGTCCTGAGCAAGACACTTCACCCTTGCTCCTGATGGGTGCTGGTTAGCGCCTTGCATGGCAGCTCCCTCCATCAGTGTGTGAATGTGTGTGTGAATGGGTAAATGTGGAAGTAGTGTCAAAGCGCTTTGAGTACCTTGAAGGTAGAAAAGCGCTATACAAGTACAACCCATTTATCATTTAAAGAACAGCAAGCTATAGCAACATTAGCTCGGATTCAGACTCGGATTTCAGCGGTTTAAGCGATTGAACAGATTACGAATGTATTGAAACGGATGGTTGTAGTGTGGAGGCAGGTAGCGAAAACGAAATTGAAGAAGAAACTGAAGCTATTGAGCCATATCGGTTTGAACCGTATGCAAGCGAAACCGATGAAAACGACACGACAGCCAGCGACACAGGAGAAAGCGAGGACGAATTCGGCGATCGCCTTCTAACCAACGATTGGTATGTGTTTGTTTGGCATTAAAGGAAACTAACAACTATGAACTAGGTTTACAGCAACAACATGCACTTTGAGAGTGCAGACAGCCCAATTTTCATCAATTAATATATTCTGTAGACATACCCTCATCCGCGCTCTTTTCCTGAAAGCTGATCTGTCCAGTTTAAGGGACGGTGTGAGCCAAGACATCCAGGGGGATTAGCTCGCTCGTCTGCGGGAACAAACTGCCGCCATTGCTTGCCGTGCTACCGAGGTCCTTTGTCCCTGAATTGCTCACACACTCCGGCAGATTCAATGGGGGTCTGGCGGCAGATTTCTTTGACTTTATCGTTGGAAATGCATCTGCTTTGAGTGTCGCAGGATATCCACACATTCTTGCCATCTCTGTCGTAGCATAGCTTTCGTCGGTAAAGTGTGCGGAACAAACGTCTATTTTCTTGCCACTTTCGCATCTTTGGGCCACTGGTGCAACTTGAATCCGTCCCTGTTCGTGTTGTTACACCCTCCGACAACACACCGACGAGGCATGATGTCTCCAAGGTACGGAAAACAGTCGAAAAAACGGAAAATAACAGAGCTGATTTGACTCTGTGTTTGAGAAAATGGCGGATTGCTTCCCGATGTGACGTCACGTTGTGACGTCATCGCTCCGAGAGCGAATATTAGAAAGGCGTTTAATTCGCCAAAATTCACCCATTTAGAGTTCGGAAATCGGTTAAAAAAATATATGGTCTTTTTTCTGCAACATCAAGGTATATATTGACGCTTACATAGGTCTGGTGATAATGTTCCCCTTTAATATTAGTCGTCCCTTGCTACATCACGCTTCAAATATTGTTTCAGCACAACGCAGGTTTTTTGCCGTTTTTTTTTAATCATATTCTATTACATTTTGCCCTAAATTAAACATTGTCAAGTATAAAAATGGCTAAATGACCTAAAAAAATCAATACAACAGTAGTATTGGCCTCTAGATGAGACCAAACCAATCAGGGCGCACTGCTCAGCATTGTGGCCACTGATTGGCTGAGCCTCAGGAAGCATTACCATATTGAAGTTATTCTCAAACTGTGGTACAGTGGCGCACCAAATAATCACTTCATTAAATATTCTAACACAGTGTTACTGTTCAAACTGTGTGTAATGTTACAGTGACCAACAATATCAAATATAATTGTTAAATAATTGTTTTAATGAATACTTAGGGCTACTAAGCTACTGTATTTTAATGTTTGTCAATATGGTGGTACTTGGAGAAAAAAGTTTGACAACAACTGCTACGTTGGATTAAAAGTGTGTAAAGGTGACTAAAGTGTGTTTTATATCTATAAGGCTCTCATAATATTGAAAAACATATTTAGAAGTTAGCAGGTTTTTTATGCTCTAGTTATGAAAATATACGATTTATACTTAATTATCCCTACTTCGAGGAAATGTGTTTATCACGATCATGTCCAGAACCAATTAACTGTGATAAACGAGGGTAGAATGTATTATCAGTGGTGTTAAACTCTTGGAATGTTAGATTTAGACTTTGACTAAGACTTCCTTTTATTGTCATTCAAATTTGAACGTTACAGTACAGATAAGAACAAACTCTTGTTGCATTAGCTTGTTGTAGTGCAGGATAAAAGAGCAATAAGGTGCAGATATAAATGAATAGATTACTGTACAGATACTGTAAATATATTGCACTTTTGCATATCCATTCACGTTTATGGATGTACGTAATATCGTCTTTATTTTACATTCCCATCTTAAAACTCATTTGTATACTCTAGCCTTTAAATAGCCCCCCTGTTGGACCAGTTGATCTGCCGTTTCTTTTCTTTTCTCCTCTGCTCCCCTTTTCCTTGAGGGGGGGGGGGCACAGGTCCGGTGGCCATGGATGAAGTGCTGGCTGTCCAGAGTCGGGACCCGGGGTGGACCGCTCGCCTGTGCATCGGCTGGGAACATCTCTACGCTGCTGACCCGTCTCCGCTCGGGATGGTGTCCTGCTGGCCCCACTATGGACTGGACTCTTACTATTATGTTGGATCCACTATGGACTGGACTCTCACAATATTATGTCAGACCCACTCGACATCCATTGCTTTCGGTCTCCCCTAGAGGGGGGGGGTTACCCACATATGCGGTCCTCTCCAAGGTTTCTCATAGTCATTCACATCGACGTCCCACTGGGGTGAGTTTTTCCTTGCCCGTATGTGGGCTTTGTACCGAGGATGTCGTTGTGGCTTGTGCAGCCCTTTGAGACACTTGTGATTTAGGGCTATATAAATAAAGATTGATTGATTGATTGATTGATTCTGTTACATGATCAGATATTATTAGCATTTTGAAAATATGCAATTACATGTACTTTTCTGTTAAAATTGAAAGAACAAACACATTTTGCCGCCCCCCTAAAATGGTGTAGCAGGCCAGATTTGGCCCCCGGGCCTTGAGTTTGACAGATATTCCGTGTATTTTCCTATGATTCTGTATTTATATAATGTTAAATTGTTCTCAAATAACTTAGTTCTGTGTTCTATTCTGATGATGAACAACAAATTAAAGGGGGCATCACAAAACCATACAATCTTTAAAAATGTCAAAACAAAAGTACATGTAGCATTGTCAGTATCTGCAATACTCAATATGTATTTATTTGGTATCTGATCGATACCAACATGGGCAGTATCGCTCACCGCAATGGCACAGACAGCCTTCCCAAAAAATATTGACTCTTGATTACGCTCTCACTGTAGAATTAAACAAATCAATTGATTGTGCCTTTAACATAACTGAAGCTTTTTCAGCAAGTTTGAAAAATGTTTTTTTCTAGATGTTTCTTAAACTGCTGCTGAAGTCCTTTCTGGCTTTGAGAACCACTGATTTAAGACATTTTCAGTGTACTTTCGTTTGAATGTGTCACAATCTCAGTTCCTCTTAATGGGAGACTATTAGGTTAGGCTAAAAAAGACAACACAACAAATACTATGCAGTATTTGTATCAAAATGTGAGGAATGTAGGATGTCTGGTGTCATTTTTTGCATTTCTGTCCAGCCTTACTTGAACCCCACCAAAAAAAAGACACTCACCTCTCTCTGCTGTCACCAGTCTGCCTGCCTCAAATTTAATCCAAACCGCCCGAATAAGTCCAAAAAGTGAGACGTGGAGTCATGGAAAATGTGAGCAATAACCTTCCTAGAGATGATTTAAGCCATTTTAGCTACTTGAAACATATATTTTCCTCGTTATTTAATTCAGGAGAAAACTTCCAAAGCCCATCCACAGCAAGTATGGCACGCAATCCCAAACTTGTACGCTTTTTTGGGTCGAAATCCAGCGGCTACAGAGTTAAAAAGAAAAAAAGAAGCTGTCTGGTTTAAAAATGTAAAGATTAGTGCATGTGGAGAAAGCAGCGACTCTTAACTTTGTTCCTGTTAGTGTTTCCCCCGTCCTGGCGACACTTTATCGTCAAGCGATAAAAACAAAGCGCCAATACGGAGGTGGGTTTTTCAAAGTAAAAGGAAATCGGGATCGAGACCGTGAAAATGGGTGTTATAGCTCGCTGTGAGCTATCTCTTTGTATAAATACACTAATTATACATTGTCGTCGTATTTCTTATTCACACTTTACAGTCCAAAACAGTACTAGTGTCATGCTGTCGTTTTATTTTGTAAAACCAAAAAGGAAGCACAATTTTTGACCCTAGGTGATTTAACAGAATATCTGCAAGCGTTCCCTTTCAGGGCTGCAGAAGTTTTTCCCGACGCCACGATGGAAACATGGCGCATTGGTTGTTACGTCACGTAAACTTGTGATTCCCTCTAGAAACACATTTAGAAATAATAATGACAATGCAGCCTAGATGTAATCCTGGAATTTTGAGAGTTCTTGAAATCTTACCACAAAATTCACATATTATGAAGATACACTTTATTTTGCAGCAGGTGTGCCATACAAAACACATATTATAGCCCAAATACAATTCCTGTAACTTTAGCATGATATTTTATTGTACAAGACAACAGTGCCAACAGGGGGTACATTTTAATTCAACTTAGTTGAAGTTTCTGCAGCCTTGTGGACCAAGCAGACATGTTATTCATCCACTGTTGGCCTCCACCTTCTCAGTTGTCAAGGTCCCTTTGTGGACGCTTCCTCAAAACAGCTCAGTTTTCACATACTAGAAATATATCCAACATGGAACCTATATCAAGTTACACATCATTGTTCAAACAGTGTGCAGAAAATCAGCAACATGTATACTTTTTAATCTATTTTAGAAACAACAATGTATATATTTAGGTACCCTGTATTCATCACCAGTCACCACAATATTGAAAAATAAAATTGTGTTGGTTACAACCATTCCAGAAGTTTAAAACATTTTCCAAAACGTCTATATATGGTATTTCATTGTAGAAAATGCACAAATATGCATTTCCAATGCTATTACATTAAATATAGCCGCCAATAACGTGAATAATTACAATAAAGTATTTAGTGCCCTCTTGTGTTCAGATAGTGTAATTGAAAAATATTGTAACAATCCAGGAATGTAGGCTCATACAATGTCATTGTATGTATTGTCTTTATTGCACAAGATGCGATTAAACTACACAACAACTCCAATGTGCGTCTTCCCTCTTTTCCCGGCAATTATCGAACCCTTACTTCCTATCAACAACGTCACTTCCCTAGCCATCCCCGGAAGTCCCGCCCCCCAGCCAAAGTCATTGGCTAACACCCCGTAGCCAACATTACGGTAAGGAAAGCTTTTACGCTGATCAAGTTTATTGCATTTTTCGATGTAGCAATCCGAAAACCAATAGTTTGAGATACTTTTAGTAACATGATTACTTTGCCTATGCAACAAACAAAATATGATGTACTTTATAAAAGTTGCAATACTGCATTATGTCTATTGTTTGGATTGTTAATAATATTGTAAGAGTACAGTTGCTGATTTGACAAACACTGCATTATTTTAAATGCAAAACAATCCACATCAATGGCACTCAATCTTTTACACCAAATAGCACCTAAATAATATTTTTGTTATCAACTCTTACGATGAACTGATTTACGTTGCAAATGATGTCGAGTTCAGTTACTCAAAACCGATAAAATGCTGGATGAATGGAGGAATTATTATTTACCGTCGTCGAATGCTAATGTTAATGTGTTAATGCATAATAATACATCTTTAGAATTGTAGCATGTCGTTTGGTTATTTACTGCAGTGTGTGTTAGAGAATTTAAACTACTGTATAAAATAATACACTACAGTCGATACTTCGAGTGATCAGCTCTTATTTTAACTTACAGGCATTGTCAAAAAAAGATATTACCAGGAGTGGGGTTCGAACCCACGCGGACACATGTCCATTGGATCTTAAGTCCAACGCCTTAACCACTCGGCCACCCTGGTGTATAGCAATAACGTGCGGGTGTTGTTCTAATTATCAACAACTCATATCAGTACGTTTGTTCAGACGCTAAATGAGATTTACGCACATGATAAAACTCGCAGCTGACTTGTCGAGTAGCATTAGCAGCTAACTGTGTTGTCGAGTAGAACGACTTGAAGCGACACGATGAGCAAAGTTGTCTTAAACCAAATCCGTTTCATCAATCGCTACTACATGGTCCGTATACTCTTTATGTATTCGCTATTAACTGTGTGTTGTAAAGTTACCATCTTGTGTATTCTGTCGATGTCCGCAACCTATCGATATCTAAAACCCACCGCTACTGCTACTAAAACTACCCATCGAAAGCAGCTACTTCGTGTAGACTGTTATTAAGCTGCTGATATGCCTAGAAGGTCGTAGAATTTATACAATAACCTTCACAGTTTTTTTTTGGCGTTAATTGTTGTTTTACTCCACACTAACCCGAAGGGGGCGCTAACATTGCAATGTCATTTTTGGAAGGAGTTTTTATGCTAAATCAGCATCAGCGTGATTGGCGAAGTGTCTTTAAATTAATTTGACTTGGTAGTAGAGATGCGCGGATAGGCAATTTATCTCATCCGCAACCGCGTCAGAAAGTCGTCAACCATCCGCCATCCACCCGATGTAACATTTGATCAGAACTGCATCCGCCCGCCATCCGCCCGTTGTTATATATCTAATATTAATTAAAAAAAAAAAAAAGGGTGAAAACTACGCGAATTGCACCTTGTGCAGACAAGATTTTTCGATCGGACACGGAGGAATTAGCGATGTAAAAGACCACGTTGGGACAAAAAAACACAAGTCTAATGCTGTTGCTAGCACAAGTCTAATGCTGTTGCTAGCGATACAAGTGGAAAACTTTCAACGTTTTTCGTCGCCCAAACAGATTCTTTGGATGTGATAAATGCCGAAGTTTTATTTACGGAGGCAATAATTGAGCATGGACTTCCAATTGCACTGGCTGATCACATGGGACAGTTAATAATGTAATGCAACCTTTAAAAATCATTACGCGGTGATCGCGATCCCAAAAATAAACTTTTCTTGCATGATAATGTCCAGAAAAATTCGCTTTATATTACTATAGAGTCCTTTTAACGAATGAGTTTGATGGTTTATCACAAACCTTAAATGAAATTCCATGGCCACTGTCCTGCTCTCTATATCAACCAGGGTGAGCCCCACCCCTTTCGTGAGCGCACTGAGCGCGGAGTGACCCCTGTTACGCGCCCCCGGCAACAGGGGTGGCGGGCAGGTAAGCTGCTTACCTGCTGCGCGTGACGCCGGCCGCGTCGAAAGCGGACGAGGCGGGGTGTCGGTGCGGTGGGCGCGGTAGTGACCCTGGACGTGCGTCAGGCCCTTCTCGCGGATCGCCTCAGCTACGGCTCCCGGTGGGGCCCTCTCGGGGGAAGGGGCCCTCTCGGGGGAAGGGGCCTCGGTCCCGGACCCCGGCGAGGCGTCGGGGGCCTTCTCCGCTCCGTAAAAGTGTCCATCTCTTTTTTTTTTTTTCTTCTGTTGTGGCATATGCAGCAGGTGCCTGCTCGTTTTTCGTATGTGGGTAACAACATTTAACTATGTATATATATTTCCCAATTGGTTTAACTGCCACCCGCAAAAAAATAAAAAAAAATAAAAATAAAAAAAATATCTAATTAATCCGCCCGACCCGACCCGCGAGCGGATAAAATCTTATTTTTTAAAATTTCATCCGCCCGATCCGCGGATAATCCGCGGACTCCGCGGTTGTGTCCGCAAACCGCGCATCTCTACTTGGTAGACTGTGCTCACTTTGCTGAATGATTTTTACTGTTACATTTACGTGACGTCATATCAAGATTGTTGCCTTGCATCAATGCAAGGTTGTATCTTAAACCAGGGGTGTCCAAAGTGCAGCTCGGGGGCCAATTTCGGCCTGCAGTTCGTTTTTTTATTGGCCGTCGACAGATTGTAATGGTTTAATCATTTCATTTTTGTCCAGATATGTTATTAGTATAGTGCTGTCAAAGGATTCCATCCATCCATCCATTTTCTACCGCTTGTCCCTTATTTTTTTAAATCGGGTTTTATTCACACTTTTCGTTTTTCTTTTTTTTTCATTTATTTATTTGAACCAGACCCCATGTTTGTATAATAGTGTAAATCGATTAATAGTTTGGCATTGCTTGTGTTGTAAGTCCAGTTTGTTCCATAGTTTTACTCCGCATGCAGACACAGAAAAACGTTTACGAGTGGTTTGAGCTCTCGGCAATAAGAAATATCCAAAGCCTCTCAAGTTATGAGCCTGCACTCGTCTTATAAAAAACGTTGTAGATTAAGCGGCAATAATTTGTTAAATGCTTTAAATAAGATTATTAATTATTTAACAAGGTCATCAAATTTGAGCAACTTTGATTGCATAAATAGATTGTGAGTATGTTCTAAATAACCAACGTTGTGAATGATTCGCACTGCTCTTTTCTGTAATATGATCTGAGGATGAATTGTGTTGTGGTAAGTATTCCCCCATACTTCAACACAGTATGTAAGGTATGGGAGTACCAAGGTGCAGTATAGAGTACGGAGTACATTTTCATTGAGGTATAGTTTTGCTTTGTTTATAATTGAGAGGCTTTTGGAGATTTTTGTTTTAAAGTGTCTGACATGAGGTTTCCATGATAGTTTACTATCAATTATTACTCCCAAAAATGTATTCTCATTTACGATTTCAATTTGGGTACCATCAATGCTCATTTTCTGTTCAGACGTTATGTTGCGATTTCCAAACATCACTATCTTAGTTTTATTTATATTCAAAGATAATTTATTTGTATCCATCCATTTTTTTTACTATGTTTAGTTCTGTGTTTACTGTATTTATGAGCTCATTATAGTCATCACTACTGTAGAATATATTTGTGTCGTCTGCAAATAGTATACATTTCAGTACTTTGGATGTATTCGACGACCAGGTAATACAAAGCACATGCTACCTTTTTTTACCACATACATGGGAGCCCGCATTCTCGTTGTCTCTCCTTCGACAATTGGATGAAGTTTTTCGGTAAGTATAATCACAACTGACCTGGACATTCAAAAGTTCTCTTTGCCGTCTGAGAAGTGTTGTATCCCAAATAGCTGCAATCACTTTCTCTTAAGGTATTCATGTGTGATTTCCACAAGCGTCTGTACATGTAGAAGAAGGAGAAACACGGGCATGTCTGGATGACTCGCCTCCATATTTCCAGTGGTTAGCTACGAGTTACGAAACCGGCTGTGGCGCGTTCTTTCTGACGTCACTTCCTGTGTGGGGCGCGGCCTTTCTGGCGTCACTTCCTCTCCGAACTCAGTTTGTAAACGTTTAATGAGTCCATACTAAGCTAAGAGCCGGAGATTCAAGAAATACACGGCGCACTTACTCGTGTAAAAAATTGTACGAGGAGGGGGACCTTAAACGATAGCTTAGTGTGGCTGAAACGGGGCTTAGGGTAAATAATTATTCTTTTAAGGGGTTATCCGGATTTAGTGTAGACATAGCCTTAGTGTCTTTAATGTACAAAATGTATCAATGTGGCCACCACATGCTTCGGTTTTGATGAATGCGGCCCTTTTGATACCCCTGTCATAATCCTATTACGCTAACAAATGGAAGCCTTAAATGAAGTCCTAAATTAAGATGAATATTCTTTATAAAACAGAAGCTCTCTGCTGTTCTTAAGGCTCAACTGGAAAAAAAATGCGTCAAAGATCCTCTATAACCGGGTTTCTTAACCATAGGGCTACAAGCGCCTCCGAGAGGGCCACCACAAAATATGTGTTTCTTAAATGTGGTTCATATGGGCCGCAGCGGTGCTTAGTTGTAATGCAGAGGACCATTGGAACCCACTGTCCACCGAGAATTGGCTGATCCATCCCCCCGCCCCACACCTCCACATGTCTGGCCAGGGACAACCTTTAACATGCCCGCCCCCAGACGACTGCACGACATTGGACGCGAAAAACTGCGTGCGCCGCCACAAACTACAATAGCAGCCCACCCCCCCGCCCCCAACGCTTTTTAAGTAGACCTACTGCATAAAAAACAGCCAAAGATATACAGTATGTACCAGGAGAGCTTTGCTGTATGCTAGGAATATAATACAAAAACGCCAGTCAAAGATCCTCTATTTAACTTTGCCTATTACGTTCCATTAGAAGCATCAAAATGATTTGATTTTCTAATAGAAGCCCCACAGGCCAACTGGTGACCCATGAGGCCAACTGGTGACCTGTGATTGACATCAGACCAACCCATGACATCTGTTCAAAACTTGCAAGCAACTAACATTTTTGCAGCAGATTCCTAAAAATAGCAGCACACTCATGTCATATAGAGGATATTTGACATGTGGTACATTCCTATAATAACAAAACGCTCCTGTCTTATACAGAAAATCTATATTTTAGACTATATTCCTAAAAACAGCAGAACACGTCTGTCACAGAGAGACTATGACTGATGTTTTGCAGTAGGTACTTAAAAAAGCTGCATGATCTTGTCATATAAAGTTTATTTTACTAATACTTTTGCTCAAGATTCCCATAAACAGCAGAGCGCTCCTGTTGCAGAGATCTTTCAAGGCCTACTGAAATGCGATTTTCTTATTTAAACGGGGATAGCAGGTCCATTCTATGTGTCATACTTGATCATTTCGCGATATTGCCATATTTTTGCTGAAAGGATTTAGTAGAGAACATCGACAATAAAGCTCGCAACTTTTGGTCGCTGATAAAAAAGCCTTGCCTGTACCGGAAGTAGCAGACGAGTAGCGTGACGTCACAGGTTGTGGAGCTCCTCACATCTGCACATTGTTTACAATCATGGCCACCAGCAGCGAGAGCGATTCGGACCGAGAAAGCGACAATTTCCCCATTAATTTGAGCGAGGATGAAAGATTCGTGGATGAGGAAAGTGAGAGTAAAGGACTAGAGGGCAGTGGGAGCGATTCAGATAGGGAAGATGCTGTGAGAGGCGGGTGGCACCTGATATTCAGCTGGGAATGACTAAAACAGTAAATAAACACAATTAGCCACAACACAACCAGGCTTATATTTAATATGCCACAAATTATTCCTGCATAACAAACACCTCCCCCCTCCCGTCCATATAACCCGCCAATACAACTCAAACACCTGCACAACACACTCAATCCCACTACCCAAAGTACCGTTCACCTCCCCAAAGTTCATACAGCACATATATTTCCCCAAAGTCCCCAAAGTTACGTACGTGACATGCACATAGCGGCACGCACGTACGGGCAAGCGATCAAATGTTTGGAAGCCGCAGCTGCATGCGTACTCACGGTACGGCGTCTGCGTATCCAACTCAATGTCCTCCTGGTAAGAGTCTCTGTTGTCCCAGTTCTCCACAGGCCAATGGTAAAGCTTGACTGTCATCTTTCGGGAATGTAAACAATGAAACATTGGCCGTGTTTGTGTTGCTGAAGTCGGCCGCAATAGACCGCTTCCCACCTACAGCTTTCTTCTTTGCTGTCTCCATTGTTCATTGAACAAATTGCAAAAGATTCACCAACACAGATGTCCAGAATACTGTGGAATTTTGCGATGAAAACAGACGACTTAATAGCTGGCCACCACGCACCAAAATGTCCTCTACAATCCGCGACGTCACGCGCTGACGTCATCATACCCAGATGTTTTCAGCAGGATATGTCGCGCGGAATTTAAAATTGCACTTTAGTAAGCTAACCCGGCCGTATTGGCATGTGTTGCAATGTTAAGATTTCATCATTGATATATAAACTATCAGACTGCGTGGTCGGTAGTAGTTGGTTTCAGTAGGCCTTTAACAAGTGTTTTTGCTGGGTATTTCTCAAAACAGCACTGCACTCCTGTCACACAGAGGAACTTTGGATGTTGTTTTTGCAATAGGTTTTGCAATAGGTACTTAAAAACAGCAGCGTGTTCCTGTCATATTGAGTTTCTGTGACGAAAGTATTATATGTAGATTCAAAAAAGCAGTACATTAACACACAGAGGAACTTTGGCTAGAATATTTGTGGTAGATTCCTAAAACCAGCAGAGCACTTGTGTCAGACAGAAGATATTTATATTTGACTAGTGTTTTTGCAGTAGGTACTTAAAACACCTGCATGATCTTGTCATATAAAGTTTCTTTGACTAACACGATAGATTCCCAAAAAAACACAACGCGCTCCTCTTGTATAAAGCTTTAACTTGTGTTTTTACAGGGGATTCCTGAAAACAGCAAAACCACTCCTGTCACAGAGAAAATATTTTAATGGTGTTTTTGCAACAGGTAAAACAGCAGCATGATCCTGTCAAATTGGTTTTCTTTGACTAACGTTTTTGCTGTAGACTTCTAAAAGAAGAGCACTCCTATTACACAAGGGATCTATAACGACCCTCTTTGCGTTGGGTACTTAAAAAGAGTTTAACACTCCTTTCATAAAGGATATTTGGTCAGCAGAGCAGTCCTATTACATAGAAGATCTCTGACTGGTGTTTTCGCAAAATATTCCTAAAAAAAGAGCAGCTCCTGTCATTTACCGTAAAAGATCCTTGACTAGTGTTTTTGCAATAGGTCCTTAACGGCAGTACAGTTTTACAGTCATATAGAGGATCTTTGACTACTATTAACCAAGTGCTTCTGTTTTTATTCATGACTGACTTTGATTTTTGACTGAATATGAGCCTTTTGGTTATACAGTAAAAGTCAAGGATCCTTAGCTTCCTGAAAATGGGGTCTCCAGAACAATGGAGTTGAAAAACCCTGCTATCGGCCAACTCCTGACAAGTAATAATAATAATAATAATAATAATAATTAGTTTTATTGTCTCTGAGGACAAATTTGTCTTGGACATCAAGACACAGCGTTTTACATACATACATACAGTTCATCCGACAATACAGTGACGACAGTGAACAGTGCGCAGGTAAAAACATATATCAGTTAGTTATGAGATCACACATTACACTCCCCCCGTATTGCACACCTCCCGTATTGCATTATCCCAATATTGCACTCCTTATTTTTGCATCCGGTTATTACAGTAGTTTTCTGTTTTCTGTATATTGATTGAGAGGTGTGTATCAACAATGGCTGTGGAAAAACTACATTCTTTGAATCTTCCAAAAGAGACTTTATGTTCTCCAACACATAAAACATGGACAAAATGTCTGACAAGGGTTTTTTCTCTTGCACTTTAAGGCCTTCCTGAGATTGACGTTGACTTTCTGGGTATACTCCTGAGATTTACATACGTTGGCCTCAATGTTGTTGAGCATGCTGCACTGCTCTTCCGTTTGCAAAGCCATTTCTAGGAACAGTTCATGGACTTCCTTGAGCCTGCCCTCCAGCGCCACTAGCTCCTTGTGTCGGTCTTTGATTTCGCACAGTGCCCAGCGGGATGAGTGACTCGCTTGTGTCTGCAGGCTGTGGGACAACTCGCTCCAGCCTTCACATCCTTTGTCCACGATGTCGTTCAGCTGCTTGTCAGAGATTTTAGTCCCTAATATGGAGGCCTGTCGCTTGATTCGGTCCCTACAAATGGTCCTCTGCGTTTCCTCCGCCTGGTTGTAGCTTCCCATGGCAGCTTGGAAGGCGCAGATGAGCGAGTCGTACTGCATGCAGGCGATGCGGCCAGCTGCTGAGTTTGGCCCCTCTTTGGTCTCCAGCTTCTTGCTCTTCTCTCTCAGCGCCAGCAGGCGAGAGTGCAAGTCCTGCCCATTTTTCTGTATCCCCTTGGCAATGGCATCCGCGTCCTTTTTGAGTACAGTGAATTGGCGGACTGTGGTGCGAAAGCGTTCATTGTTTTTATTCAGACGCTCCACCTCCAAGAGGAGCATGGAGATCTCCTTGCGTATGGATTGGGCTTCCTTCAGGATGCTCTCGATTTCTGAGGAGTTCTCAAACACTATTGCCTCTTGATCATGTTTTAGCTTATTGTCGTCATATTCAAAGTCCTGGATATCCTCCTGCTCCTCACTCACATTTCGCAGCCTCTCCAGCATGTCCCGCATTGTGCCTGTGGAACACGGCAAATGTGTTAATATTTGAACTTCTATTGAATAACTTCGGCTGCTTTTCCACTAGGGGTGTGGGAAAAAATCGATTCGAATTCGAATCGCGATTCTCACGTTGTGCGATTCAGAATCAATTCTTTTTTTTTTTTAAATCGATTATTATTATTTATTTATTTTTATTTATTTTTATTTATTTTTATTTATTTTTTTTTATTTTTTTTTATTTTTTTATTTTTTATTAATCATCACCAAAACAATACACAGCAATACCATAACAATGCAATCCAATTCCAAAACCAAACCCGACCCAGCAACACTCAGAACTGCAATAAACAGAGCAATTGAGAGGAGACACAAACACGACACAGAACAAACCAAAAGTAGTGAAAGAAAAATGAATATTATCAACAACAGTATCAATATTAGTTACAATTTCAACATAGCAGTGATTAAAAATCCCTCATTGACATTATCATTAGACATTTATAAAAAATAAAAAAAAAAGAACAATAGTGTCACAGTGGCTTACACTTGCATCACATCTCATAAGCTTGACAACACACTGTGTCCAATATTTTCACAAAGATAAAATAAGTCATATTTTTGGTTCATTTAATAGTTAAAACAAATTTACATTATTGCAATCAGTTGATAAAACATTGTCCTTTACAATTATAAAAGCTTTTTACAAAAATCTATTTCTCTGCTTGCATGTCAGCAGACCGGGGTAGATCCTGCTGAAATCCTATGTATTGAATGAATAGAGAATCGTTTTGAATCGGGAAAATATCGCTTTTGAATCGAGAATCGCGTTGAATCGAAAAAAAATAGATTTTGAATCGAATCGTGACACCAATAATTGATATTGTATCGAAACGTGGGACACCCAAAGATTCGCAGCCCTATTTTCCACAGGCCAGCACCGGCTTGACTTGGACTTCACAATGCATTGAGACATGATAGCAAACAAAAATGGAGGACTTTGTAGCCATGTGGCTGTCATCTGTGGTGAAGAGATTTTATCAGAGGAGACTGAGGGCAGCATGAAAAAATAGTAGTGGAGACTATGGCATATGATACGGCAGCCTTGAGATAAGCTAGGCTAAAGTATGATTATTTTTGACATTTCTAGCCGCGTATCCTCAAACGTTACAACAGACATGGCAGTACTTGCTGTTGACAATTGAAAAACGTTATAGTAAGCAGAGTAAGTACTCTAATGTGGAGAAGGGGCACCATGTGTTTTTGGCATTCACACCCTGGTTTATGCGGTGTTCACCCATCAAAATTGGAGGAAATGTTGGAAACGTATAAAATTGCAAATAAATTTGCCGTCAACCTAAACAAACAAAGACAATAAACCACAGCCCCATACCATGACACTACCACCATCTTGTGTTGTGAACTATGAGACAATAATAAATGATAAATGATAAATGGGTTGTACTTGTATAGCGCTTTTCTACCTTTAAGGTACTCAAAGCGCTTTGACAGTATTTCCACATTTACCCATTCACACACACATTCACACACTGATGGAGGGAGCTGCCATGCAAGGCGCTAACCAGCACCCATCAGGAGCAAGGGTGAAGTGTCTTGCTCAGGACACAACGGACATGACGAGGTTGGTACTAGGTGGGGATTGAACCAGGGACCCTCGGGTCGCGCACGGCCACTCTATGGCCGTGTTAAGTAATTTTCAGTGGATATTCAATTCATACTGCTCTAAAATATATGCAAATTTAATTTCTGTAGCATTGTCCGTGAGCAGATGTAGTATGCTGTCATTAAAATGCTTGCTGAAATGCAAGGTGTGTACTCACTTTTGTGAGATCCTCTGTTATGTAAAAAAAAAAACAGTTCCTCGTCCTAAAAGAAACCTCAGCTCCCAGAAAGACCACTGAATGTATTTTTTCAAACAAGCAGAATACATTAGATTTTAGTAGTCACAGCATGTTGGAGGTCTAAATGAACGTACCTTTTTTTCCTGATGTCTTCTTTCAAAATTTGTCCTCTTTCGTGATCATTTCAATCCAAACGACTTGAGTGAGCATGTTTTGATTACTGTTGAAGGTAAAGAAGGTAGTTGTCTACTGTATGCCAAAAGCCAAGGCCCTCCCACTACTGTACTCAATACTTCCTGGAATATTACGTTTCTTTCTTTTTTTGCATAGTTTCATAGAAGTAGGACTGTTAAAACCGGGTTTACCGGTTCATTAGACCGTTCAACGTCACACAGAAAGGAATGTTCTGAAAAGTATTTCGAAGATGGATCGTTGCTGTATTTGTAGAATCATGAGCAGCGTTTGGGTGTAGGACATTCGAAATATTTTATTACATGATTTATATGAGTAGTTTGAATCAGCTGAGCATGAGCTTACAATATTTACATACACAGATTCAATCAATAGGCAATGCACAAAGTACAGACACATCAATGGATAGCAATGACACATTAAATAATCCTTCTGACAGTGGATTTGGGTTGAACACAGCAGCAATACTTTCATCATTCATAAAAAGACAGAGCACATTTCATGTCTCATGGATATTAAAATAATTTCCTTCAGGCTTGTGTGATCTACAAATGATTCCATTGCTTTACAGTGCTTTTAAATAAAGAGGTCAACACACACACACACATATATATATATATATATATATATATATATATATATATATATATATATATATATATATATATATATATATATACAGTAGGAAACCTTACTTTAGTGAGCATAGTAAATTACAATTGGATTGTTAAAGTGAATAAGCCCATTTAATTGTGTTGTACAGTATTTCTCTAGTTTCCTGGTTTGAACCACAGCGACAAAAATTTGATGGTTTTAACTTCCTGGAGAAACAAGAGTAGGTCTGCACGCTCCTCCCAATGCCTGTTAATCGAAGCACGGGAAGCAACTACAAAACATCTTCTTAAACGGATTATTCCTGTCGTGACGCTTGGCTTTGCCCAGTTTGAAAAGGGAGTCCTGAATGTACTCGTCCGTTTTCTGCACGTTGGTCTGGATGGAGTCCAGCATGGGGCCCTGCTCCTCCACCAGCAAGGCGACGTCCAGGAAGATCTCGTGGATCCCTTTGATACGGTTCTCCAGATCCAACAGCTCCTGGTGGCGCGACTCTATCTGAGACAGCGCCGAGCGGGCCGTCTTGCCTTCTGCCATTATGTTGTCGGTGAAGATGTTCCACTGACCTTGCTCGATCATTTCCTCCACCTCATCGCCCGTCACATCGCGGCCCACGATCGTCATCTGCCTCTGGATCTGAGCTTTGCAGTTGTCGCGATGGCTCATCTCGGCTTCGTTGTAGTCAAACATGGCATCGCGGAAGCTATTACTCAGGGAGGCGTACTGTGTTCTCGCGATGCGGGCAATGGCGGAGTTGGCGCCGTGTTCCTCTTCTAACTTGTAGGCCGTGCTATCCATGTCCCGCAGGTGCGACAGCACGCGTTCAGCCCGTGTTTTTATATCGGCGCCAATTGCATTGGCGTCCCTTTTAATGATACTCATGGTGCTGACACCCTGGTGGATACGAGAGTTCTGCTCCCTGAGCCTTTTCACCTCCAGACGAATGAGCTGGACTTCTTTGTGGATGTCCTGTGCCTGAGAAAAGACCTTGGCCATAGCCGGGCTGTTGTCAAACACCACCGCCTCGTGGGGGAGCTCGTCCTCCAGGTCCACGTTGCTCAGAGTGTCTGAAAAGACAGAATCTCCGGTCTCCTTCTTTTCCTCCTCATGGTTGCTGGACAACTCCTGCATGTAGCTCAGTCTGTCCCTCATGGTTGAGCTGGAAAAGAAGAGTTTATGACATTTAGTCTTTGCTTGTCTTAAAACAAAGCTTCTCAAACTTTTTCCAAAGTACATATTTGGCTTTGCATGTATCAGTGTTTTTGCCATACATGTTTCTAAGATCTCGTACAACAGTCTAAGAGTAAAGTGGGAGTTAGTAGTGATTAGTATAATGATCATTGTGATCTACAAAAGGCGACTAAACCTCTTTATAGTTGAACCATGCATGCATGCACTTCAACCAAAAGTAGCAGCGCATTTACAGTGGACCCTTTTTATGTTGACAACCCTAGACCAAAAATCACTCCATATTCTTTACTGCTCGCTAGTGTTACCATATCTGAGTTATTGTGCAGAAATATGGGAAAATAACTACAAAAGTACACTTCATTCATTAACGGTGTTACAAAAAAGATGAGTTAGAATAATACATAATGTTGGATATAGAGAACATACAAACCCTTTATTCATTGAATCGAAAATACTGAAATTCCACGACATAGTGAATTTGCAAACTAAATTATTCACAAAGCAAACTACAATTTGCTACCCAAGAATATACAACAGTTCTTCTCAAAAAAAGAGGAGAAATATAATCTCAGAGAAAAATGTAATTTAAAACATTTGTACATACGTACAACACTTAAAACCTGCAGTATATCAGTACCGGTATTTGGAATTAAATTATGGAATGGATTAAGCAAAGAAATCAAACAATGTACTAATATGATCCACTTCAAGAAACTCTTCAAACTTAAAGTGTTTACAAAGTACAAAGAAGAAGAACCATGATAAACATTAGGAATTTTTTTCATCCATCCATTCATTTTCTAGATAGTCTTACTTATCTCACCATACGAAATATAACTTACTTCACTAATTATTATTTATTTATTTTTATTGTTATTACCTTTGGAGTATATTGTGAATAAATTGAGAACAGGAAGTGAACAAAAGTTTTAGCAACTGCTATCTAAAGGAAAAAGGGTAGGATTAAATAAACTCTGCTTCTTTCTACTCCTTTTCGAACATGTTGAATAGAGAAACTGGAAATTCTGATGTATCACGTTGCATGCATGCATGTTCCAAATAAACACACACAAAGGTTGTCAAAACATTGTTTACTTTATTTGTGCATATTTTTATTGGGGCTGTCATAAACAAGTTAACTCATGTGATTAATCACAAATCTCATTAATCATGTAATGATTACATGCATACATGTAATCATGTATGCAGATTAGTCACGCAATTTATTTTGAGCGCACATGCTCCTTTACGTTACCTGAAAGGCGTGGTGTCTTTACAGGGTCAGTGATCAGATCAATGCATACGTTAGTGCAAAGATGAGAGAGTAGACTCCAACAAAGTGTGCTCGCTGGCAAATTTTGCTTCAAAATAAACAGACTGTACTTTGGATACAACTGTTACCAAGTTGTTGAACAAATACTGTACATGTAGTGCATTTAAGTAAAAAAAAAAATTGTAATTGCTGTATCACATTTCAACAATAATATTGCATTTGTGTCAAAATATCAGGGTCTTTTTCCCCCTAATTTACTGTGATTGATCACAATTAATCCAAATTCAAAAGTGTGATTAATCAGATTTAAAAAAAATTATCAATTGAATATGATCAATTACTCTTGAGTACAATGACAATGAAGCTTTTGTAAAAGTCCAAATCTTTCTTCCGAAGGCTAATAATCTGAATAAATAAATGGATGCATTCTCTTCGTTGTTGTTGTAGAATCCTAGTTGATACTGCCATGCTTATTCAGGGTGCCTGAAACAAAAGTGTTTCACCATCCGAATCGCGTATCTTATTTATGATGTTATGAACTCAACATTTTCAAGAATCGATTTTTTAAATTGTTTTTAGGCCATTTCCGCGCTTCCTTGCTGCGCGTATATGTCAGAGGGTGTTTGTAACCTGTAACCTGTTTTGAAGTTTTTATATAATTCATACGGCAAATAATATATTGCGAGAAACAGTTTGAATCAAGAATCATGTTAAATCAAGAATCGATTCTGAATTTAATCATCCTCCTAAGAAATTAAATCAAATTGAATAGTGAGTTGTTGTAATATTCACTAACCCTAATGCTTTTATTTTGAAAGATTACTTTGCACTGAACAGAAAGTCACTGTGTTCATGTTTTAATGTTGTGTAAGCTCTATCGCAATTCACGGTGCTTGACAATAATGATGAATTTGACGATACTACGACACATGTCGTCATACATAAACCGATTTTTCATTTAAATTAATCCTTTATTGTCAAATGTTATGTCAACAAAAGTGGAAGAACACTGAATGGGGACTTCATAAGTTTGTCAACATACACAGGTTGTCGACATAAACTGGATCAACCACCAGTCGGTGGGTTTCACTGTAATTGATACTGTGGAGTATTACACTGCAGCGTCCAGGGCTAAGGCCCATTAGCATGAGTGTTTATTTTTGTCATTTCACATCCCTAGTGCTTTTATTTTGAAAGATTACTTTGCACTGAACAGAAAGTCGCTGTGTTCACGTTTTAATGTTATGTAACCAGACAGAAGCTCTGTCGCATTTCACGCTGCTTGGCAATAATGATGAATTTGACGATACTACGACACATGTTGTCATACATGGACCGATTTTTCATTGAGATGAATCCTTTGTTGTCAAACGTTACGTCAACAAAAGTGGAAGAACACAGTGGACCGGGACTCGATAAGTTTGTCAACATAGGCAGGTTGTTGACATAAACTGGATTAACCACCAGTCGGTGGGTTTCACTGTAATTGATACTGTGGAGTATTACACTGCAGCGTCCAGGGCTAAGGCCCATTAGCATGAGTGCTTATTTTTGTCATTTCACATCCCTAATGCTTTTATTTTGAAAGATTAATTTGCACTTAACAGAAAGTCGCTGCGTTCACGTTTTAATGTTGTGTAACCAGACAGAAGCTCTATCGCATTTCACGCTGCTTGGCGATAATGATGAATTTGACGATACTACGACACATGTCGTCATACATGGACCGATTTTTCATTTAAATTAATCCTTGGTTGTCAAACGTTACGTCAACAAAAGTCGAAGAACACAGTGGACCGGGACTCGATAAGTTTGTCAACTTAGGCAAATTGTCGACATAAACTGGATCAACCAACAGTCGGTGGGTTTCACTGTAATCGATACTGTGGAGTATTACACTGCAGCGTCCAGGGCTAAGGCCCATTAGCATGAGTGCTTATTTTTGTCATTTCACATTCCTAATGCTTTTATTTTGAAAGATGACTTTGCATTGAACAGAAAGTCGCTGCGTTCACGTTTTAATGTTGTGTAACCAGACAGAAGCTCTATCGCATCTCACGCTGCTTGGCGATAATGATGAATTTGACGATACTTGGACACATGTCGTCATACATGGACCGATTTTTCATTTAAATTAATCCTTGGTTGTCAAACGTTACGTCAACAAAAGTCGAAGAACACAGTGGACCGGGACTCGATAAGTTTGTCAACTTAGGCAAATTGTCGACATAAACTGGATCAACCAACAGTCGGTGGGTTTCACTGTAATCGATACTGTGGAGTATTACACTGCAGCGTCCAGGGCTAAGGCCCATTAGCATGAGTGCTTATTTTTGTCATTTCACATCCCTAAAGCTTTTATTTTGACAGATTAATTTGCACTGAACAGAAAGTCACTGCGTTCACTTTTTAATGTTGTGTAGCCAGGCAGAAGCTCTATCGCATTTCACGCTGCTTGGCGATAACGATGAATTTGACGATACAACGACACGTGTCGTCATACATGGACCGATTTTTCATTGAGATGAATCCTTTGTTGTCAAATGTTACGTCAACAAAAGTCGAAGAACACAGTGGACCGGGACTCGATAAGTTTGTCAACATAGGCAGATTGTCGACATAAACTGCATCAACCACCAGTCGGTGGGTTTCACTGTAATCGATACTGTGGAGTATTACACTGCAGCGTCCAGGGCTAAGGCCCATTAGCATGAGTGTTTATTTTTGTCATTTCACATCCCTAATGCTTTTATTTTGAAAGATTACTTTGTGCTGAACAGAAAGTCACTGCGTTCACTTTTTAATGTTGTGTAGCCAGGCAGAAGCTCTATCGCATTTCACGCTGCTTGGCGATAATGATGAATTTGACGATACTACGACACATGTCGTCATACATGGACCGATTTTTCATTGAGATGAATCCTTTGTTGTCAAATATTGCGTCAACAAAAGTCGAAGAAAACAGTGGACCGGGACTCGATAAGTTTGTCAACATAGGCAAGTTGTTGACGTAAACTGGATCAACCATCAGTCGGGGGCTTCCGCTGTAATTGATCACCTGTCGGGCACGCTAAGGAGACCAATATAATCCAAGTAGAGACTGAGGGCAGACAGAAACTGGGGAACTGCAGCAAAGCGGAGACTGTGGAGTACTACACTGCAGCGTCCAGGGCTGAGTGTTTATTTTTATAATTTCACGCTGCAATGTGGAATCTGTGAAGTGAATTATATTTATATAGCGCTTTTTCTCTAGTGACACAAAACGATTTTACATTTAGAGACCAATTATCTACATTTAGGCTACATTTATACCAGTGTGGGTGGCACTGGGAGCAAGGTGGGTGAAGTGTCTTTGCCCAAGGACACAATAGCAATGACGAGGATGGCGGGAACTGGATTTGTACCGGTAACCCTCAAGTTTCTTGAGATTACGTCTCCCATATGGTATGGTAGACTTGGTTTTGCCAGTGGAAAAGCCAGTGTGTGTACAGTGGATATGGTGTAATGGAAAGCGGACTATAGCATTAGTCGCCATAAAATTGTATAACTAAATGGCTTAAATGATGTTGTTTACACAAGAAATCAGGCTTGTTTTAGGGCAATTCTTCCTTCAAGTTAAACACTCCTGGCAGTGGCCTAACAGGTTCTAAAGTGAATACTTTTAAAGGTGTTGCTCCTCGCCAAACAAGTTCCTTCCGCATGTGACTGACGTCTTTGTCCAAGCAGGCGGTGAGACTAGTAATCAGACATGATCATCACATTCAGAAGATACTGTATGTTTTAGAGCTCACCTTTTAACACACAGCTATTTTGTTTGTGAAAACAGACTTCATTGTGAGAAAAAGACTCACTAATGTCACATATTAAGATGTACATTGTGTTTGTGTGTTGCAAATACTGGAATATACTGTTCATGATGAAATTACTATTTATAGTTCCTAGCTCATGATTTTCAAGATGACATTGACAGGTTTCACTCAAAATAGTTCAAGCTTCAGACAAGCAATAATTTTGTACTTAATTTTTAAATAAAATATTATGTTTCATTGGCTTGTACATGTTTTCCTCACCTACATCACATGGGAAAGTGAACCATCAGCATAAAGGCTTCATGTAGGCATTGGCATGACTTAAAGTTGATGCAATTAGCTCATATTTAGAAGCTACATATAATATGTACACTTTAAACTGCAATGTGCACAAAATTGATGTTTAAATAATAAAGTCAAATGTCTTACCTGTTGTGCTGTGTGTCACACTTTGGTCTTAAAAGTTTTAGTGTTGTCTCAGCACCATCCTACAGTAGGGAGCCACCTGGAGGGGGCCAGTGAGGAGCAACAATGGGCCCCCCTGCATGCAAACGTGTCGTAGCTATCTGTGCCAAAAGACATCTATTGCTTCAAATCGACGTTTGACTCAGAAAGGAATGAAGCCCAGTAGGTTCGTACGTGACGCTGCAGGAGTCAAGCTAAAAAAAAAAAAGGTGTGCTTTGCTGGAGCATCCAAATGATATGTTTCTAGGTGAAATCATTATAGAATGCACGTACTTCGTGTGGAGTTTGTTGCTCAAATGGCTTATTAAGGAACTTTTAAATGTTAACGAATCTGCTGCAATGAAATGACAAACTACTTTTATAACGGCACCCACACATTTGTTGTTTTGGATTATTTTCACAGATATTTTGTATGTGATCAAAAGTGATACATAAGTGATAGATCACTAATTGACAAGAAATGCCCTATAAAGTACCTTTTATGATCAGTTTGTTACTTTCATGTTGTTAAAGTTATAACTTTAACAACATGAAAGTAAGTATATATAGGCGAGATCTTTAAGTAAGACCAAAACAAACGTTTTATTATAATTAATTTGAAATTAATAAAACATACTAACTATATGAGTGGGATATAGGATATCTGGCCTTATTTGACCCCTTTTTCGGCAAACTAACAACGGGCGAGCTGCTTCCTCTTACTAGGCTGCTGCGTTCAAAGAAGACTCGTACTTATGAAATGCATATTGCTTTATGTCGTCAACAGTCACAATAAATACATGTTAGATTGACTCAACCCTTTCATAATCAATAGAAACATTGATGAGCATTGAAACATTGATTTATTCCACAGCATGTTTCACACAGAATTGACAGCAATACTTTATCGATGTGGAGTTCTTAGTTCTACACGCAATAACAATTAGTAGCACTTCGTTGATCGACATTGGTATTTACTTGACATACATATAAACAAAAATGATTAATTTGTTGTAATAAATAAAAGCAGGTATTGGTGCTATGCCCATCATTCGCGTTTAGTCACAACCATAAATGTCCCATTTCCTACGTTCCGTGAAGTCGCCATATCTCCATCAGGACCCTGTTTCTTGTTTTTTATCCAGTGGCTAATTTGGCTAGCACCACACAACAAACCGGGCGGAAGCAACAAGTTATAAACGATCGTTAAATTGAACAGAAAACGAGCAAGTATGAAGTTATCCGCCATTCGCGGTGCTTGCGCCAACGCTACTGTTCGGATGCATCACGCTTGTCACGGAAGCAGGGTCAGCGGGTTAACGCGGAGATGCACACCGACCAGTGTAGCACATACCCGGCTTGCCTACCGAGCGATGAGCGCCCCGGCTAACAGTGGCACCAACGCGAAACTGCTCGACAACTTTGGGAAGCAGTCACACAAACGCACCAACTTCGACCAATCTCTGAGGTAAGGATGAAAATAAGTGATTTTAGCGATGGATTTAGTGTATGACGAAAACGTCTAATTATGTTTTAATATCTCATTGTCGACACTTCCGGTGTAAATGTGGCGTTTGGGTCGGCGCCTACGCACATGTTATCTGGCGTGGGTCTGGTTAAAAGCGTTGCCCCCGCCGGGAGCTGATGCAACTTGCCGTCTACATGGTTGATAAAATCACCAATGATGGAAGTTTATTATTCTGAGAATGAGATATTTTTAAGTGTTCTTTTTTAGTCCATAGTCGTGTTTAAATCAGCTAATATTTTCCCATGTGAACACTTTGGGTCTTTATCTTAATTTCCGCTCGTAAACTCTGTGTTTCACCTTGAAGGCGCTGGAATGTGTATAATTGGGCAGTGGCGTGCTTTCAGGGGAGGCAAGGTGAGGCCGTGCCTCACCTGGCCACCAGGTGGCTTAACCATGAGATCTTCAAAAACGAAGTAATAAAATAAGTTTGAATATTTCTCTTTTGGTCTATGCTTTCTATGGGATTTTGGTGTGGTTCCTGTATATTTTGATAATTTTCATGGTCAAAATAGCGGAAATCCTGTGCTTCCTGATCAAAATACAGGGTTCGTACAGGTGCTTAAAAACCTTAAATGTTTGGATTTTAATGTTGTGTTTTCAAAGTTTGAAAAATGCTTGAATTTGAGTGAAATGCTTGGAAATGTTCATCATATTTCTCGACTCAATAGGCTAATTGTAAAATGGAAAAAAAGTAATAATTTTCTGTAAAAATGAAAGCTACACGCTTGATCTGTTGGCTTGGCACAAGCCCTTACATTAGGTTGTTGTCATGCCGTATATACAGCTCTGTTCTGTGTCGCCCCCAAGAGGACAGTGGTGCATCGGCCCATCATGTTGTCGTTTTAATGAACAGTGGAGGGAAAATGACAAATACAAACTTTGGATACAACGTGGACCAAATCCACGTGTAGCCTGCTGCAAAGTATGCAAAAAGGAAATCCAACATGGTTCGATGTATTTTTTGCTCCATTATTTTTGTTGTCTACTTAACTTGTCTGACTACCTCAGTTAAATCAAACAAGTTACATTTTGTCGTTTTGGTTAATTGCATTAAAATGGTTACATTATTGGAGTTGTTTGTACTGTGAAGGTCATGTAATGTATGATTTGTAACCTTTTTCACAACTTAAGAGCTGAGTTAATATGAATGATTTTGTAGTTTTTACACAACATGGTTGTATGCATTTCTTGCTCGATTATTTTCGTTGTTTACTTAACTTGTCTGGCTACCTCAGTGAAAGCAAAAAAAGTTAACTTTTGTCTTTTTGTTCATTTCTTATCAAAGCCACAGTTATAAGGCTAGATGTGCTTAATGAAAGGTGACTGAGGTAATGTGGAACAAACAAAATATTTTCATTTAATTTATTCTTATATTAATGTGGAACAGTTTTGTTAATAAATGAGTGAAATTGACATTTTGAGGGTACGTGTATTTATATCACATTATGCAGTTTACAAGCACAAATACGGTGTGAATAAATCTGTGCTGTTCGATGTCATTGAGTGCTGTAAGTAAGAAAAAAACAAGAAATTTGAAAAACAACGCAAATGGAGACACTCTTGCAAACACCAATTACATTGAATAGTCTATAGAAACACTGCTTCATTTTCTATGCCCCATTCAGTTAATGATAGCTGCTGGTTCAGTGGTAGGCTTAGGTTTTAGCAGATTTTCCATATTTTTCCTACAGACAGCATTTGGTGACCTCAAACAACAAGGCTATGGATGGATTCACACTGTTTTTTGCCTTTTGAAAGGTACTGGAAAAATTGGCCATGAGACAGCAAGTACCTCTGCCTCAAGGTAGGGGGCGATATATTGTTAACTTGCACTTAAATGCCTCAGTAGTACTCTGACTCGCCAAGTGGGCGCGCTCAAGCTAGCAGACACATGTCTCCAGCGGAAACCAGCCTTTTAAAAAAAGAAAGATTTTTAAACTATAACAAACAAGCATTTTTATTAGAGTAAGCTAGCGTTTGTGGGTGTTTTTTGTCAGATGCAAAAATATTGTTTTATTATTTTTTGGTGGTAGCGGGGGTGTATATTGTAACCTGGAAGAGTTAGGGCAGCAAGGTGTTCTGGGTATTTGTTCTGTTGTGTTTATGTTGTGTTACGGTGCGGATGTTCTCCCGAAATGTGTTTGTCATTCTTGTTTGTGTGGGTTTACAGTGTGGCGCATATTTGTAACAGTGATAAAGTTGTTTATACGGCCACCGTCAGTGTGACCTGTATGGCTGTTGACCAAGTATGTCATGCAGTCACTTACGTGTGTCTTCAGAAGCCTCATACAACATGTGTCTGGGCCGGCACGTTGTTTGTATGGTGATAAAGCGGACGCGGCGACAGGTTGTAGAGGACGTTAAAGGTGGTGTTATCACAGCACGCCCTTAATGTTGTTGTCTGGGTGAAAATCGGGACAAATTCGGGAGAATGGTTGCCCCGGGAGATGGTCGGGAGGGCCACTGAAATTCGTGAGTCTCCCGGAAAAATCGGGAGGGTTGGCAAGTATGTTGCTACGGTGGGATAGCCATTCAAAGAAGGTGAATTCATTAAAAAGTGCATGTTAGATTTTTTTAAGAAATCTTTTCTTGCAGCCCAGACTCACCCAGTTTCTGCATCCAGTGGCCCCCAGGTAAATTGAGTTTGAGACCCCTGGTTTAGAACAATAAGGCTGTATTTCTTTCTGGGCGGGAGAGGGCTGTTTTCCTACTAAATAAGCTGACTCTTTTCGTTTGATTTTCAGACCGCTTCTTGATGCTGCTATCATAGCATTGTGAGGGCTGGTTTCTAAAGCTTTAGTAAAACTTGATAATATTGCTATTCTGTCTCAGTGGTCCTTCTTACTCAACATATATGTCATCCGAAAAAACTTGGGATTGACCAGTGTCTTGTTGACAATTACAGTGGTTGGTCGGAAGCAACCCCAACCTCTAAGGATGATGCAAAATCAGTTATTAAATGGCTCGTGAATGACCTCATACCACGACATGGTTTCCCTAAAAAGATTAGATCAGAAAACAATATCCATTTTAAAAACACCCACTTAGCCTTGGTCGAAAATGCTCTCGGACTCGAACATAGGTTCAGCACGGTGTACCATCCTCAGTCCCAAGGTAAGGTCGAAAGGACACACACTTAATTTGTGACGGACCTTTTTAAGTCGTGCATGCATTCATCCAGGTACTCGGTCAGTTAGTCATTCATTAAACGTATGGCTTTGCCGTGTAAATAAACCATACCATTTAGTCGGCTAATAGCTTGGTATGTAAACTGGTATCTTTCCAGACTACAGAACGGAGAGGCGTACTGTATCACGTTATTTACTTATTTTATGTAAGCCATAAAAAAGCCTTTAGCCATTTTTAATGTTTATCCTATGCTTGTCCCCAAATTGATTTGTAATACGGGTGTGACGATTCATTTCAACAATGATTTGATCCGATTCAGAATTTGTGGTTGCCGATACGATAATAATAATATTACACACTTTTTTTTAGAACGATACCACCCGAAACAATTCAGTAGATATGTGCACATGGACACATTTATTTGGATTAGAAGCCAAACCAGAATCAAAATGCTTCATGTAAAGTTAAAGTTAAAGTACCACTGATAGTCACACACACACACGGTGTGGTAAAATTATCCACTGCATTTGACCCATCCCCTTGTTCCACCCCCTGGCAGGTGAGGGGAGCAGTGAGCAGCAGTGCTCGGGAATCATATTGGTGATTTAACCCCCAATTCCAACCCTTGATGCTGAGTGCCAAGCAGGGAGGTAACGGGTCCCATTTTTATAGTCTTTGGTATGACTCGGCCGGGGTTTGAACTCACTAAGGGCGGACACTCTAACCAAAAGGCCACTGTGCAGGCATAAACACATCTTTTGGAATATTCTGACCCGATCACACACATTCGGATCAAAATTTCATTCCGATCGAGACGGGTGGTTTATGGCAATAGTCGTTCGGATTGGAGCGCATGAAAACACTTCTTCCGAAATTCGGGTTGAAATGATCTTTACTCCGCAAGTCTGTGACGTCAGCTATACTTTGGGGGAACAGGGACTAAATGTATTAGTCTCAGAATTAAATGATAAATAAATAAATGATAAATGGGTTGTACTTGTATAGCGCTTTTCTACCTTCAAGGTACTCAAAGCGCTTTGACACTACTTCCACATTTACCCATTCACACACACATTCACACACTGATGGAGGGAGCTGCCATGCAAGGCGCTAACCAGCACCCATCAGGAGCAAGGGTGAAGTGTCTTGCTCAGGACACAACGGACATGACGAGGTTGGTACTAGGTGGGGATTGAACCAGGGACCCTCGGGTCGCGCACGGCCACTCTTCCACTGCGCCACGCCGTCCCAGAATTAAGCGATTGTCTTGCTGCTGTCTCCCCTCATTGAACATGTACAGATGTAGCGTTATATGTTGTTGAGTTTGTTTCTTTAAAACGAGACAAGCAAAAACCAAAGTACGGTTTGGAGTGTCATGTGCCGATGGAACAATAAAAGAAGGTATCCAGTTGTCGTCTTAACAAGCTGTTTTATTCACGACATTACAGCTATTCTAAGTGCTAACTGCTAGCCTCAAACACATACACAGTGTCATAACATGAACATATCGCAACATAAAAGGCAGAGAACAGCTCCATTTTAAAAAGAGAGGTAAAACAAAAGCAGTGAACAGAATTGTTTTTAATTATAAATTAATACCGTGACGTCGGACAAGCAGAAATGCACAAAGCCATGTTAATTTACAGCGGAAGTCACTGCTTCTTCATCCGCACCTGCAGTGAACAAACTTGTCCAAAAGATGGCGCCATAGCACAAACAATAACACACCTTTCCTATTACAGCATGTCAAAGTAAAGTATTCCGATATAAGGTGTGATGCATAAAAATGTACGTCATAATCAGATCTTTTTTTCAGGGTCCATGTTCACAGTAACATTCTAATCCGAATTATGATCAGATTTAATAAACTTTGCCCACGTACACGAGGCTTATGAGTTAAAATCGAATCAGTAACTTTTTAACAAAAAAAATAAAACAGTAAATTAGTATGACTGTGAAATAAATACTGAATATTGAACAGTGCAAGTGAAGTTTCCTATATTCCTGTTATTTCTTGTAAGGGAATTAGATCTAAATTAATTATGGTTAGAAACAAGCAAATATACAACAATAATGACCAATGCATTCACATCTTATTTGAATAAAGTGCAACCAACACTTTAGGTTGAATTAACAGGAAACCTTTTCTGCTCTCATTTTCAACATTTAATACATTTTCAATAGAACTGCACTAATTACATTTAACAGTAGATTTAAAGGGGAACTGCGTATTTTTTGGAATTTTGCCTGTTGTAAACAAATTATTATGAAAGACATGACGACGTATCATTTTTTAAAATTATATTCTAAATAGGCAGCACGGTGGCAGAAGGGTTAGTGCGTCTGCCTCACAATACGAAGGTCCTGAGTAGTCGTGAGTTCAATTCCGGCCTCGGGATCTTTCTGTGTGGAGTTTGCATGTTCTCCCCGTGACTGTGTAGGTTCCCTCCGGGTACTCCGGCTTCCTCCCACCTCCAAAGACATGCACCTGGGGATAGGTTGATTGGCAACACTAAATTGGCCCTAGTGTGTGAATGTGAGTGTGAATGTTGTCTGTCTATCTGTGTTGGCCCTGTGATGAGGTGGCGACTTGTCCAGGGTGTACCCCGCATTCCGCCCGATTGTAGCTGAGATAGGCTCCAGCGCCCCCCGCGACCCCGAAGGGACTAAGCGGTAGAAAATGGATGGATGGATGGCATTCTAAATAGTAAATAAATGCGATCAAAAGTCTGCTTACAATGGAGCCTATGGGATCCGCTCTATTCTGCCTATAAAACTCTTAGAAACATCCAAATACCTCCTATAAGGTTTTATATACATGCTGTAAGTATATATGTAAGGTAGTAACAGGCACATTTATATTAATATTAAATATTTATGTATTTTGCTGTTTTTAAGCATAGGCGGAAAAAAAATCACAACATTCGCTTTTTTTTTTCAGCATCTTTGATTATTACTCATTGCAGACTTCATGAGACCCAACAAACATAATGAAACATCACTTACTGTACAAGGTATGCTGTCATTAGGATGCCGACTGCTAGAATCTAGTTATATTCCCGTTTAGATGAAGAATAATCCTCGTGAAGAAAAGGGGGGTGGAACCAAATGTCTTTTCGTATCGGGTCTATATTGGCTGTCAAAGTGTATCAACTCGCTGGAATGCGTCTTCGTCCTTCTACTATCCAGGTAGGAGGCATGATTTATGATCTACAATAAAGTTTGACGAGAAAGAAAACGAGGAAGCAGCTCGTCAGTCGATCATATCAACATTGGCGCACAAGCTCGCGATCACGGCGCCGCTATAAATAGTTTGTCTGTGTTAGCACTTATAATAACAATATCATTAATACTTGGTTAATATTCAAGTTGTTTGTGCTTTTTGGGTGTTTTTTGTATTGGGTTTTATGGGCGGAACAGAGGGCCTCCCTTACGTTTATTTACGAGTTAGAATGCATTAAAAAAATATATACATCTATCGTCATTTCTTTTATAATGATTGTGAATGATATGTAAAATTCCCCCCAAAAAGTGCAATTCCCCTTTAACTGTTAAACAAAGTTCCCCTACCCGACTATACAGTATCTGTTCTCCGCCCTGACGTCGCCGATGACGGACTGCGTCCTGGGTGTACGTAAGCATTTATGCCCCCACATCCCTGTTGATGGCGTTGGCCCCTTACTTTCTGATGTCCATAGCCTCTTTGATCCATGTCTTGTATTTATTTGTTTGTGATGGAATGACTTTTCTTTGGCTGATCTGTTGCTTAGTGTTTTTGTGTTCCGGAAGTAGTTGCGTCGCTTTAACTTCCGTTGTGTTGGTCGTGTATTTTGTGGCTGAAAGTACCAGTAGAGTGGAAAAACAAGTAGACTTTATATGCTTAATTGTGTTTCTTTGTATCCATTACACCATATCCAAATGTATTTACAATCCGCAAAGTATGTGAAAATACCGTCTGAACATACATCACAAAATGCCACATATTCAGTCGGCCAATTTGAATATGCCGCTCCGAATATATTCAGCAATTTCCGTAGATTCTACGTCACTGGAGTAACGCTTATGCACTCTGACCATATTATTACATCAGTCATACTGGAAATATGCAAACATTGGAAACAGATGTGCTGTTTATCATTCACAATCCCTATGTAAGACAAGAGCACATATGCTTAGCTTTTTTAGGCATTTAAAATTGTAAGTAAATAGCCAACAATTGAGTCAACAGATAGAGGGTCTTCTATTGCGCCCATTATACCCCCTAAAAAACATCCGGAAACCGCCAACAATACTCCATTAACATGTCGTGACCTGAAAATTAACCAAATAGGAGTGATATTATCATTATACGCGCTAACACGCTCAGTATGTATGTATGTATGTATGTATGTAAGTACTGTATGTACATGTATTTATGTATATGTATATGTACAGTACATATGTATATACATGCTGTGTGAATATTCAAGCCTTTTTTGCTGGAAATAAAAACAATAATTTCTTGTTTTTGCTATCACAGGGATGTGGTTCAGAGTACCAAGGAGGCAATCGTGGCCTTGCAGAGAAGTAATCCAGGAGTGCAGCCTTTGCTTGCCATTGTACAGGTACAACGTGGTGTTTACAGTGTTTTTGATTGATTGATTGAAACTTTTATCAGTAGATTGCACAGTGAAGTACATATTCCGTACAATTGACCACTAAATGGTAAAACCTGAATAAGTTTTTCAAGTTGTTTAAGTCGGGGTCCACTTAAATTGATTCGTGATGCAGATATATACTATTTTCAAAATACAGTCATCACACAAGATAATCATCACAGTATATAAATTGAATTATTTACATTATTTACAATCTGGGGTGTGGGATATGGAGGGGGGGGTTAAGTTTGGTTGGTATCAACACTTCAGTCATCAACAATTGCATCATCAGAGAAATTGACATTGGAACAGTGTAGGTCTGAATTGGTACATATGTACAGCAAGTATTGTACTAGGTACACCAGAACTAATCAAAGATTACGGTTAAGATTAAAAATAATTTATCTGTTTTTGTTACTATCTCCACTCATTGTGTACTGTGTTATTTCTATTACAAAGGCGGGTGAAGACGACAGCCTGTTGGAGATCAATAAAAAAATAGCAGCAAAGGTATTTCTCTGGTTGTGTGAACAGAACACCTCCTGTGATTCAACCTTTCTATAAAGTGTCAAGCTGATGATCTCTTCCTATATCACCCACAGGTTGGAATAAATGTCACTCAGATTTGTCTGGCCAAGGATTGCAGCGAGGATGATGTAAGTAAAGCTTGTCAACAAAAAAATGCACGAAAAGACATTCAGAGGCCTCCTGAACCGCCTCTGTTGTTCGGCAAGTTTGTACACGATTAAGCACTCCCTGGTTGTTTGCATGCCATGTGATCCTTGACATCTGAAGTGCAAAATTCAATTAGCAATTTGCCCTGCTGTGAGTCACTTGCCACTCACATGAGACGAATATTTACTTCCTATTAGATCCAGACCCTTGTCATGGTCATGTATTTGTCCTTAAGCCTTTTCAAAGTTCTTATGAGTGTTAAAGTACCACTAGAATGGAAAAATAAGTTGACTTTATATGCTTAATTGTGTTTCACTGTATGCATAAACCATATCTAATTGTACCTACTCAGTGGCCTAGTGGTTAGAGTGTCCGCCCTGAGATCGGTAGGTTGTGAATTCAAACCCCGGCCGAGTCATACCAAAGACTATAAAAATGGGACCCATTACCTCCCTGCTTGGCACTCAGCATCAAGGGTTGGAATTGGGGGTTAAATCACCAAAATGACTCCCAGGCGCGGAACCACTGCTGCCCACTGCTCACCTCACCTCCCAGGATGTGATCAAGGGAATGGGTCAAATGCAGAGGACAAATTTCACCACACCTAGTGTTGTGTGACAATCATTGGTACTTTAACTTTAACTTCAAATTAAATTAGACTCCGCAAAGTATGTAAAAATACCATTTAAACATCACAAAATGCCACAATTTAAGAATATTGAATATTCCGTTTCGAATATCTTTGGAAATTTCCGTAGATTGATGTTTGATGACGTCAGAATGGGAACACCTCTGCACATTCTGGAAATATGCACAAATTAGAAGGAGATGTGCTGTCTATCATTCACAATCTTTATGTAAGACAAGAACACATATGCTTGGCCTTTTTTTATGCATTCGAAATTGTAAATAAAAAGCTAACAATTGAGTCAACAGATCGAGGGTCCTTTATTGCAAGCAGAAACTGCCAACAATATTCTATCATGACCTGAATATTAACCAAATAATAGTGATATTGTTATTACAAGCGCTAACGCAGATGGCCTGTTTTAGTGGCGCATTGATAGCAGTGAGCTATTGCTAGCTTACGCTGCTATTGTTGACACATTGAGGGGGTGGTTGCTTCTGCTTAGTCTCACACTTGGTAAAAGTTAATTCTAGATTATAATTTGGCATCTCTCACCTGGTAATAAACACATGTGGTCATGGACCGAGAAACTGGTCGATTTTGACATCCCCTGAGATGACCAAAAAGACACAAAAAGACGGTAGTTGCAGCAACCTTTTTTTAACCCTTTGTGAGGATTGTGATTGATTTTTCATCTAAACGAGATTATCTGAGCGTCCCGTCAGTCGGCATCCCAGCGAGAGTAGTAAATTGTACATTAAGTGTTTGATTTATTATGGTTTATTATGGTTAATTTGTAAGTTTAGCACCTAGCAATGGTGCTGATTTTATAGTGTTTCAATAAAGATACATCTGTTTAGCACTCAGCTTCTAAAATTTATTGCTCATCCTCTTTGTGATCGGGCTCAAAAATACAAGGTTCTGGATCATATTTCTCCCGAAGTGATTGTTGTTCTCTCTCACAAAGTCTGCTTATTAGCATTGTTGTTGATGGGGAAGGGATCTCTGATTCCTATCACGTGATTTGCCTGCTCATTATTTCTCAAAATGGTCCAGGAATATCCGTGAGATTGATACTATTTAGATCATATCTATTTACTCACAAACTTTGTAAGTCTTTTGGTGTCATAAATTAAATATATAGCTTCATTATAGAGGCAACTTGTTTTTACATTCTACTGGTACTTTAGGAGCGTTCAGGCTGATTATACTGTGATTTTTCCATAGGAATAATCTGTTCCAGGGTTGCCATCCTAAAACCGTATTAACTGTAATGTAGGGCTGAGCGATATGGCAAAGAAAATTATAATTTTTTTCATATCATTCGATCTCGGTTAATATCAAGATGTTGTTTTTTTTTTAAATTAAAGTTGGATTATAATACAGTATATGCTAACTGCTGACAACTGTCATTTTGTTCATATCTGTGATTGTGTTTACTAGAGGTGCAACTGTACAAGTGACCCACACTACGGTCCGTACCTTGGTTTTAGGGCCACGGTTTCACTTCTTTTTCATTATGTTTTGGGAATCTAAAGACAACTATTTTTCCTCTCAAAGTTCTTTTGTTGTTTTGCTTGCCATCACAGACTTCATTCTGCAGTAAACAAGTGGTGTACTGAATACTATAAGTCTGTTTTCAAGTAAACATTTACTGAACAACACTTTCAAATATATATTATTATTTGTATTCTTTGATGACTTGTATACATCAGTGCTTTTCACCTGTGCTTTGGCAAAAAGCAAGCAATGACCCAGATTTTGAATTAAAAAAATCGCTTGTCCCGTTCGGGGTCGCGTGGGTGCTGGAGCCTATCTCAGCTGCATTCGGGCGGAAAGCAGGGTACACCCTGGACAAGTCTTATATTTAATGAAAATACATTAAAGTGCAGTTTGATTTTTTGATATTGTAAAATAACATGTACCAACATATAAAACATGTTTAATGATTATTTCAGGAACAAAATGTTTTTTCAAGTGTCTCATTAATTAAATCAGACCAAACACATAAACAAAAAGTCAGCTTAAAAATATTTGAATATAAAATTACTTTTTTTCCTGATTGAACTAGTAGATGTGTTTATTCTCCCTGTTGGGACCAATAGACTAAGACATTCTGTGCCTGCCCGTGAGACCGTATTCAGGGCAGGATTACTGCACACACCACAACATGAGCTCAAGCAGTCAGTGGGACTGAAGTCTGTCACTGAAGTTGCTGCTCCTTTTAAATGCTGTGTTTGTGACAATGTGCGCAGAAGTGCAAAGTGTCGCTGTATTGCTCTTGTTGAGGATAGCATCGACTCAGCTTGAAGTACATCTTCTTCCACTCCAGCAGACCTTTGTCTGACACTATCAGGCGCTTTCGGATCTGTCTGTCTGTGCTTGTTAGCCTGCCATATTTATTTATTTTGTTTTTCTGGACTGCACTTCTAGCTTTGTAAGGGGGAAGATAAAGGCGGATTTTCCCATGCAGGATTATACCGAGCACCATTGCTTCCCTACTGTTTACTGCTGCGGTATCTTATAATAGACATTTTCCCCCATGTTTGAGGTAATTATGGTAACAGCTGATCACCGTGACCAAACTGAAATTAATCCCAAACATTGATCATGATCATATATCGCCCTACGGTAACGTATTGCCAGCACCAGCATTCTGCATATGATCACCTGATTTTCAGTATAGATTAATAAAGTTATCTGAAACACCTGAAACAGTTTCCAAGTTAAATTTATTAGCCGACAATTATAACATTCAAACACAGACTGCTCAATCTGTGTGATTCTCAAAACATAAAAAAGTGGGGTTTCACGGGGTTTAAGGTGTGCATTTTTATAAACTTAAAACAGTAATGTTTTAAGCATTGGTAACTTGTTAGCATATTCTTCTTTTAAAAAGGTACAGCATACAACATTGTGTACCTTTGACGTGGTGGGCAACTTTGTGCGAGCATTGTAACAGTGTTTCTTTTTTTTTTTTTTTTACTGTCGCCACACTAACAAAAACTTGTGTGTTGTTTTTTTTTGCAAAATAACTGAGGTGTAAGGTTTCTAGATGCTCGGTTTCATGCTGCCAGAGTTTGTAGGAATTAAACACACCGGCCTACCCCAATTTTCTACAGTATTTTTGGTAAATCCAAGAGCGGTATATGCTTTGTCGTATTTCCTGATCTTTTTTTCCCCCTTATCGGCGGTTATTTTCCTATCCTCTGAAGCCTACTCCGTTTTCTTTTGCTTCTTGTCACAAACGTCTCTCTCGCTCTCCTCTGTCAGCTCTGTACACATAACCGCTCACGCCTCTTCGAACACCTTATGGCAGCCCCCTACTGTTTAAGAAGTACTACCTTCAAGTACCAGTACAATGGAAAAATAAGTTGACATTATATGCTTCATTGTGTTTCAATGTATTCATTAAACCATTTCCAATCAGCAAAGTATGTGAAAATACCGTCTAAACATCACACAATGCTCCAATTTCAAAATGGCTCGGGAATCTCAGTGAGATTGATACTGTTTTGATCATATCTATTTACTAGCAAACTTTGTAAGTCTTTCAATGTTATAAATCAGATATATAGCTTTAATATGGAGGCAACTTGTTCTTCTACTGGTACTTTTAAGTTAACAGGTGCCAACGTTTCTTACTTAACTTCCTGTGGATATTTGTTTTTTTGTCACACAGTTCTCTTAGCGCCCCTTGCAAAATAAAGTCCGAAGTAAATCCTTTGAGGTGCGGGAGTTTTGAATTCCGAAGTTTTGTGGTTCTTTGGGGGCATTTTCCTCTCAAATTTTGATTGAATTCTGAAATCTACGACTACCATATACTGAACTTTGAGTACTACAACAATTGGTGTGCGTTGCCCTATCCGAGTTCCTCCACACCTGCATTAAAAAAAAACCCGGATATGGACAAACACTTGTGTAAAAACACAGCTGCAGGGAATTGCTAAGCCAACTGAAGGTGATTCATATCGCAATCCCTGCATATGGCATTATTTTATTTCCTACCAAGTTTTTTGCTTTTTTTAAATTGCTGTCTATTAATAGTAGCTGTGTCACAATAACATGTTTGTTTCTATGTCCACATGAACAGCTTGTCGAGCAAGTGTTGAAACTAAATGAGGACCCCAGGGTGCACGGCGTCTACCTCCACCTTCCCCCTGCAAACCTCACCAGTCGAGTACTCAACACTCTCAAGCCAGATAAGGACATAGATGGGTAAAAACCTGCACATTTTGGGTCATTAAAGAGGGCATCCCCACTATGTCCACTCAACTATCTGATGGTCATTTAAGTGCATTCCTTAATGCATGTTACAAAGACAACTTCAATTAACTGTGCTTATATCTTTCCTCTTGTGATAGGATAACATATTTGAATTTGGGTCGTTTGGTGCAAGGAGATCTAAGCAAAGGTTTTACACTGCCAATAGCCAGCGCTGTTGTGGATCTTTTGCAGAAACATGGTGAGTTGATACTGCATGTATTCTTCATTTATGGGTCATGTGCTCAAAAATATGATTTCAAATATTTTGTCACAGACGCTCCTTTAGAAGGAAGAACCGTGTTAATGATTGGCACTGAAGGAGCCCTTGGAGTGGCTCTGCAATGCATGATAGAGAGAAGTGGAATGACAACTTTTAAAACTCACCCACATGACAAGAATCTACAGAAACAGGTGCATAGTTATCTTTCGACTGGTTTATCAAAAAATATTATATTCATGGTGGTTTTGAAGTATATTCGGGCCAATAAGGTATGTGCTTATTGGTAGCTTGCTGTCCTCGTTCTTAATTATACCCATGTTATTATTTTCCAGGTAATGGAAGCTGATGCTTTGGTGCTAGTAGGTGTCGACGTCCTGCCCACTTGGATCAGGCCAGGGACTGCTGTCATCCAATTAGAGCCCACCCTAGACACAGGTACTATAAATTGACTGTTTAAAAACTAACTGTGTTAAAGCTTGTTTTCAATTAATGGGTTGCATGCAAGGGTTGAATTACACCACTTATTAAGACACAATCCAATCCTCAATAGTTCAGTCTGCTGTCTTATGAATATGTAGCAGGTATAGTTTTTTTCTATCACTTAAATATATGATTATTTTGAGTTTTTTGTTAGTAGGTAGCACTGAAAGCTTTCATGTCAATTTTTGTATTGTCAGATACTTCCGAGATGTCCTCAAAGTGCGGGTTAGCGACTCTCACAGCAGCGTACAGAATACAGGTGTCATTTTCTTTTATTTATCAGCACTTTAGTTTTTTTTCTTGTTTTGACCATTGGTGTGCTTTTTGTCTATAAGAATGTGGTGCACAGCAGCAGTCGGAGACTCCAGGAGCAACAATACCGAGCATGGCGATTGCGTAGTCTCAAACTGCAGCCTCTGACGCTGGTACCAAGGTATGTATTAACAATCAATTACATTTAGTGTCATGGTCACAATAAGTATTATGTCCATTTTGGTTTAATTGTGTTCCCCAGTGACATTGAGATCTCCAGAGCTCAGACTCCCAAGCCAGTGGAGCAGCTTGCAGAGGAGATTGGCTTGTTGCCAGAAGAACTTGAAGCGTACGGCAGGAGCAAAGCAAAAGTCCGCCTTTCCCTCTTAAACCGCCTCCAAGCACAGCCTGATGGGAAATATGTACTGGTGGCTGGGTGGGTTAATCTCATCATTAAATCGTTGTGATATTCATGCTAATGTGAAATGTAATTTTTTAAAAACATTTTTCAGTATAACTCCCACCCCGCTTGGCGAAGGTAAGAGCACGGTGACCATCGGCTTAGTCCAGGCCCTGTCTGCTCACCTGAAGCTCAACTCTTTCGCTTGTCTACGCCAGCCCTCCCAGGGACCTACGTTTGGGGTTAAAGGTAAGCAGTTTATGACTTGTTTCTTCAACTAAACGTATACACTCAGTCCACAACATGTTGGTACATCTAATTAGATATATCCTATACTGTATGTTTAATATACTGATTGCAGTTTGCAAATTTGTACACCTTAAGAACAGTGTTATTTAACTGTTGGCCATTAACTAAACCCAGCCCGAGATTGACATCAGACCAGCCCATGAGTTCAGTTTAGCATTTTTGCAGCATCATTTTTTTACTGTATGTCTTTAAAAGAAACAGGATTATGTAATCTGCTCACAAAATGTGAGCAGATGACATATGCACACTGCGGCCACATAAGTATCACACCTGTCCAATATCCTAACAAGTTACACAGGTTATTAAAATAACAAAATTATAGCAGTAATTTTCATAATTTAAACTCTTGACATTTTCTTTTTAGACCATATGCAGGCATTATTGTTGTTTTTGTGCCTTCTCCAACCATGGAATACCCTAGCATCTTGCCCCTACTAGCTTACCCTCACCATAGGCACAAAGCTCAAAGGAGCGTGTACCATCTATCTACCTACTCATATCTATGGATGTGCCACTGCCAATTCGTTTCGCCATAATAAGGGGTTTTCTTGCATATCTGCAAAACAGGACAGCTCGTATGTACATCAATAGCATGTACGCATTACATGTTGTTATTGACATGGATTGACTACGTAAATAAACACGTGTAAACTGCATCATATCATTGGCTAGAGTGTCCAGTGGCTCTGAATACTCCTTTTGCTGAACGTGTTGGTCATTGTTTTTTTCTGTTACCACTTGTTGTCACTAAGTTGGATTGCAGTTTGGTACAAAATGAATGTTTATTTGTTTTTACCTTTCAGGTTGGATTGTATTTTATATACCGCAATTGCACATGTTTCTGTCATATGTGATATAGTACCTTTTTGACCAGCATAAGCATGTTACATTTGTTTTAATTTAAGGATAAAAAGGCAAAATGTTTTGTGCAGCTCTTCTTTTGGGGTGTATAAATATGTATATCAACAATAATCCAGTGGTGTTTACTTTGTAATGGCTGGTGTCTGTTTGTCTGTTGGTTAGTTGGCAACACCACTAAAAAGGATATGTGTAGATTTGAATTAAACTTTCAAGAAATGTCCAAAATAGGATAAGGAACAAGTGATTTGATTTCAGGAGTTATCCAGAAAACTGTCTGGTTCAGAAATTGTTTAAATTATTCTTTACTTATGGTAAGGCCAAGTTTGTGGTCTGTGTTCTCTCAGTGATTTTGTGGTGTACTCTGAAATTGAAAATGCCTTTTTTTACATCAGTAAGATGTAAGTTCATTCCGAGTCCAGGGCTCTGTGTGTGTGTGCGCGTGTGTGCATACGTGCGTGTGTGCGCGTGCGTGGGTCCCCATTTGACTGTGCTACTTTTTGTCGTGTCTAGGGGGAGCTGCAGGAGGGGGATATGCCCAGGTCATCCCAATGGAGGAGGTAGGACACACACCGCCTCAAAAATATCTTCATAAAAACATTGCTTTAAACATAAATCTAAAGACTTGACAAGGAGGGATGAGACACAAATATACAAATATAAGTATTATTCTATGTCTTAACCTCCCCAGTTCAACCTCCATCTGACTGGTGACATTCATGCAATCACTGCTGCCAACAACCTGGTGGCAGCGGCCATTGATGCCAGGATGCTCCATGAGGCCACCCAATCAGACAAGGTACATCCTCTCACTTTGTGTATCACATTGACATAATGAATGGATTGTTTACCTGTTTTGTTTGTCCCATCAAAGGCTTTGTTCAGTAGGCTGGTACCTTCAGTCAATGGCGTAAGAAGATTTGCACCTATCCAGATTGCCAGGCTGCATGTAAGATGCAACATATTTTTCCACTAGAGGTCCTCAGTTAGCCTTGTAAATATGTCCCATCTCCTGTCACAACAGTAGTTATTGCATTGAGAAGCTTCTAATAGTTTAAATGACCAAAAACTGAAGACAATTTATGTATGTATGCAGCTTAGACAAAAGAAAAGGAAAAGTTAGAACTCCTGATTTATTGTAATATATATATATATATGTATGTATATATATATATATATATATATGTATGTATGTATGTATGTATGTATGTATGTATGTATGTATGTATGTGTATATATATATATATATATATATATATATATATATATATATATATATATATATGTATATATATATATATATATATGTATATATATATATATATATATATGTATGTGTATATGTATGTGTATATGTATGTGTGTTTATGTGTATATATTTTTTTATATATGTATATATATTTATGTATGTGTATGTATATACAGTATATGTATACACGTTTGTATGTATGTACTGTATGTGTGTATGTATGTATATATATATATATATATATATATATATATATGGTATGTATGTACGTATGTATATAAATATATATATGTATGTATATATATGTGTATGAATGAATGTATGTATGTATATATATATGTATGTATGTATATATGTACGTATGTATAAAAATGTATGTATGTATGTATATATGTATGTATATCTATATTTGTATGTATGTGTATATATGTATGTATATATATATATATATATATGTATATATATATATATATATATATATATATATATATATATATATATTAGGGATGTCCGATATTATCGGCCGATAAATGCTTTAAAAAGTAATATCGAAAATTGTCGGTATCGGTTTCAAGATTATCGGTATCGGTTTCCAAAAGTAAAATTTGTGACTTTCTAAAACGCCGCTGTGTACACGGACGCAGGAAGATGTACAGAGCGCCAATTAGTCCTTGAAGGCGCTGCCTTTGCATATTGGCCCAGTCACATACTATCTACCGCTGGACACACGCACTCGCGAATGCAAGCATACTTGATCAACAGCCATACAGGTCACACTGAGGGTGGCCGTATAAACAACTTTAACACTGTTACAAATATGTGCCACACTGTGAACCCACACCAAACAAGAATGACAAACACATTTCGGGAGAACATCCGCACCGTAACTCAACATAAACACAACAGAACAAATACCCAGAACCCCTTGCAGATGCTTGTTTTCAATCAGAAAAATCTACCTCTCACACATGATGATAAGGAGAAAAAGAATTAGCCCACTCTTTGAGCTTCATCTGTTGCACAAATAGACTAATAGTCTGGACTGAGTGAAGCTGTTTTATTTATGTTTTGTACCTTTTTTCCCCATTCACTTTAAAGGATGGCTGTGTTTTCTACTAGTCTAGACTGAAAAAGTTGTATTAATGTTCATGCACTTTAAAGGATGGCTGTATTATCTACTAGTCTAGACTGAAGCAGTTTTTTATTTTTGTGCCTTTCTTGTTTTTATTTGCACATTTTTGTTACTCATACGAATATGTTAAGAACAGGGCAGATTGAGCCCAGTTTATAGTATACTCTGGACTGAAGCTGTGTGTCTTCATTTTTTTTTGTAGCTGTTGTTTTGAGGCATGTTTAAAAAAAAAAAGCACTTTGTGAATGTCAAAGTTAACAGTGTTTCCATTGTTGTAGTGGGTATCAGGATTATGTCAGGGAGAGCATGTCCCACATTCCAAGCTGCTGTTTTGAGGCATGTTAAAAAAATAATGCACTTTGTGACTTAAATAATAAATATGGCAGTGCCATGTTGGCACTTTTTTCCATAACTTGAGTTGATTTATTTTGGAAAACCTTGTTACATTGTTTAATGCATCCAGCGGGGCATCACAACAAAATTAGGCATAATAATGTGTTAATTCCACGACTATTTATATCGGTATCGGTTGATATCGGTATCGGTAATTAAGAGTTGGACAATATCGTAATATCTGCAAAAAAGCCATTATCGGACATCCCTAATATATATATATATATATATATATATGTACCGTATATGTGTGTGTGTGTATATATATATGTGTATGTATATATATATATGTATATATATATATATATATATATATATATATATATATATGTATGTGTGTGTGTATATTAATCAGAAACATAATTTTTTTTCACACCTAGTACCTGCTCTTTACAGCGTCTTCGCATCAATAAAACCGACCCCGCCTCCTTGACACCCCAGGAAGTCAGCTCTTTTGTCCGTCTTGATCTTGATCCCGCCAAGATTACCTGGCAGAGGGGTAAAAACTATATGTAATGCTTCTATGGCATGCTCTTTGACATGACTACTAAGAATTAAATAACTCAGTCATCTATTTTCTATATTGTTTTGCTTGAAAGCTAGAGATCCTCCGTAATAAAGTAGCTCATCTTTCATGTGAGACAGGATAATGAATATGGGAATAACCACTTCCCTGTTGGTTTTATGTTGACAGTGGGAGATTTGTGTTCTTTATTCCAGTGGTACCAGAAGGTCTTTTTTAAACTCAAAGCAGACTTCCTATTGTCTGATGTTGTGTAGGCGTGATTGCATTTCCTATGTTTTTTTTTTTATTTTTATTACAGTTTACATCAGTAGTACTTGTTATAATGTCTAGCATTACAGTACACTGAGCTCAGTATAAACACTTAGTGTGTCAACATTTGACATAGTAAGAGATAAGGCTCACCGCTCCTTGACAGTTTTTTGGGCGTTTCTGTGTTTGCATCTCATCCATGTTTACCATATGTAAACTGTAGGAGTTGTGTCAAACTGCGAGTAAATAAATGTTCTCTTTTTCAGTGGTTGACACAAACGACCGCTTTTTGCGGAAGATCACCGTAGGACAAGCAAGCACTGAAAAAGGACAAATCAGAGAGGTTTGTCTGTTGTATTGCATGATAAGCACATGACAAATATTGACATTCCTGATATTCACTCATCTCACTGTAGTATATTCTTATTCAACACCCAATAGAAACCTTTATTGTCATTGTGCAACAGGTATTTCATGAAATTGCACACCATCCGAAGATGATCATTAATATGTCCTAAAAATGTATTTCTGAATTCCCCTGGCCACTTCTTACTGTTATAAAGCCCTGCTGTAAAGACAACTATATAAAATCCTGCATGTGAGCGAGCCTAAATGAAAGCAAATATTTAAGGAGGGTCAAAATTATATATATATATATATATATATATATATATGACACGTATACACACACACCTGGTGTAGCCTCTAAACTTGTTCAGCATATGCTTACATTTACCGCCATCAGCTGGTTCATCTTCCACTGGATACACTATAGCCCCTGAGGACATTCCAACGGGCAGTGGGAATAGAACGTTATGTCCGTTTGTGGATTGATGTGCTTGAAAGTTGTGTTATACTATGTTGACGTTGGTTTTCTATACACTTCTCGGCGGGTAGTCGTCACTCAGGTTCATTACTAGTTCTTTTCCCCCAGTTATGTCGCTACAGCATGCATTCTTCAAAGTCAGTGTGGACTTATACACTTGATTTATTCTAAAGTCCATGACCCTCCAAACTGTTTGTTCTTTTAATAGTATCTTGTCTTTAAAACTTCACACTAACACCATAAAAATGTGTAATTTCCGATTTAACAGTGCCTTTTTGTGGTTTACATTGTTTTTGCACAATCCAGACTGGGTTTGACATTGCGGTGGCCAGCGAGATCATGGCCATCTTGGCTCTGGCAGACAGCTTGGAGGACATGAAAGCAAGACTGGCACGCATGGTGGTGGGGACCAGCCGATCTGGACAGCCCGTCACCGCAGAAGACCTGGTGGGTGTTTAATTTTTTGCATCCCCAGGGTGTGAGAACTTGCACACAGACCACCCCTGTCATACCCCTCAGTCACTTTATCATGGCTATGACTCCACATACCTTGCAGGAAAATGTACATTTCCTCACTGTGTGTTTATGATTTTGAAAAGTATCCCTTTTTGGTTGATAAACAAACCTGTGCCATTTTTCCAAATAGCATAAGGAGATTTCCAGTCGAACCAGCCAAAACAACTTGTATTTTATTTTTATATTTTTTAAGAAAACACCTCATTTAAGTACCTCTCAGCAAGTCCAGCCGTCAAGGTCCGCTGGATGTGGTTTCCCATAGTTAACTGTGGAATCTGTTTCAGGGCTGGGCGAGGTTCACATGTAAAGTTGCATTAGTCCTTCTTGACGAAGAAGATCCAAAAAATACCACAACCTTCATAGGACTTGTGGACAATGGAATATGACTGTAGATTCATGTTGTTGTTGTTGTTGTTCTTTCAGAAGTGAGTACATCCTTCCTTTTTGCAACCATTTTTACTACAGTAGATCATCTCAAAGAACAGTACAGTAGAAAAACAACTTGTTTATAATTTAGAATAGTCTGTGTACTACTTGTATAGCAGTATAGTTTACTGAAAAGTAGTCGACACACAGCCATTATTGTCTCAATATATGGCAACCCAAGTGAGTTGCAATATATTTGTGTCCTGCTTAGAGTCAAGCATGGTTGTGATTTGGTCACGGTCTGGTGCTGCATGTGTGCTGTTGGCACTTTGGGAGCTACGGTTCATTGAGAAGAAACCTTCTTTTCAATATTTTCTGTTCCAACGTGAAGCCGAGCAGAGCAGTCTACAGAGAGTGTGGCCAACTTGATTTCAGAGTTAGTGGCACCCTGTCGTCAAGTGAAGGACTTTTGACCAATCAGTATGGCCAGACAATCTCCTAAATGATTTGTCAAAAGCCCTTCACGTGATTACAGGGCGCCGTGTTGGGAACCAACTATGAAACTGAGTTGGCCATACTTTCTCTATACGCGGCTCGGAGATCATGATTCCCTGCCTCAGGGAAACTGAGCCACATGGCAGTTTAATCACATAAGGAGCCCAGACACCCACAAGATGAATAGAAGGTGAAGGTCATGGAGTGGCCACCTATGTTTCCTCCAAACCCTAACCCAATTGACCACCGGTGCAGCATCCTCACATGAAGCAAGGTGGACGAGCACCAGGGGCCTCATGTAACAAGCTTGCTTACTTACAAAAACCTGGCATACGACCTTTTTCACAGCAAAAATTAAATGAATTAAGACTGGCGTTGACATGGAAATGTGCGATGCCTCACTACAACTTCATGGCTGACATATGAACATTTCTACAGGCTGTGGATACTTAAGCGACATACAGAGGTGGTTGTTCAGGCTTGCTAACATTTGATTTTAACAGTGTAAAAAAGATTGCGGCAAGGACACAAAATTTACCTTTTCGCCAATGCATTTTTAATGCTTTATATTCATTTTATATTTTGTGAGGACAGACATGCACCTGGGGATAGGTTGATTGGCAACACTAAATTGGCCCTAGTGTGTGAATGTGAGTGTGAATGTTGTCTGTCTATCTGTGTTGGCCTTGCGATGAGGTGGCGACTTGTCCAGGGTGTACCCCGCCTTCCGCCCGATTGTAGCTGAGATAGGCTCCAGCGCCCCCCGTTACCCCAAAGGGAATAAGCGGTAGAAAATGGATGGATGGATACTGTATATTAATTTAGAGCAGCACGATGGCACAGTGGTCTTTCTGTATGGAGTTTGCCTGTTCTGCCCATGACTGCATGGGTTCTTCGGGTAGTCCGACTTCCTCTCACCTCCATATACATGCACCTGGGGATAGGCTGATTGGCAACACTAAATTGGCTCTAGTGTGTGAATGTGAGTGTGAATGGTTGTCTGTCTATCTGTGTTGGCCCTGCAATAAGGTGGAGACCCCGAAAGGGACAAGCGATATAAAATGGATTGATAGGTGGGTGGGTGGGTGGATATAGTAATTTATCCGGGCGATCTTTCTGCCACCTATTGCTGTGAAAATGTGTTCCTGTGACTCCTTGGCCATGTCAGGTGTACAGCAGGCGGGTGGTCGCCGCACACTGTCACTGGAGACCGAGGAGAATATCACTTATACGGCTGCTACTGCAGGAAGTTCTCCTGTGTTTTAATAACAAATTGAGTGACAAAGTATTTTGTATCCTTTGTGATATGCTGGCATGTTTACATATAAAAGATGGCAAGTTTACACTGTCGTCAGCTACGACACATGAAGCGGTGAGGAGGAAGGAACCAACCGCTTATAATCCAGTTGAAGTGACTATATATTTTTAAACACTCGTCTGTTTTGGCGATGTACATCCATCTTCCTGCAGAACACCGCAATTTCAATCCGCTCGTGATCGCTCCAAACACGAGAAAGAAGCCCTTCCTACTGACTTGTGATTGGCAACAACACTGGGCGTGCCATGTCAAGCCAACTCCTGAGCTCAATTCCACGTTGAAAACACTTTTATGTATAATACAATGGTTGCTGATGTGTGAGGGTTGTACTCACTTTTGTGAGGTGTCCTAAGTACTTAACTTGTGAATGTGTAATAAGTATCTGCATATTCTTATTTCCAAGCCCCACCTTTATCAATGTGTTTCTGTCAGGGCGTGAGCGGGGCGCTGGCCGTGCTAATGAAAGATGCCATCAAGCCCACGCTGATGCAAACCCTTGAGGTGAGTCGTCTTCCACGTAAACCACACACTTCTTTAAACAATCCTTCTTAGCTGAGCTTGCGCTGATGAATATCTCAGTAGAATAAATAGGGCAGCGGTCCACAGGGAAATTGAAAGACCTCCCTACGCCCAGCCTCTGCTGTCAGACAAATGACAGAGAGTGCTCTGCAGAGAGCTCTTAAAAAATGATATATTGACCTTTTCCTCCCCCGGCTCTCAATTTGAAGAACAGTTTAAACCGTGTGGAGCAAATGTCTGCAACTCGGGTCACCTCATTGAGATTGTAACAGATGTCCGAAAGACACAACTTTCATTGGAGTGTGACATTGAAGCACAACATTATGGGCCTGATTTACTATGATCCAAATAAAAGGCGCTAAACAGCCTGTGCAAAAAAATTAAATAGCGTGTACTAGTACTACTGATCTACTAAGACAGCGTGTGCAATTGAAAAGTGGTGCAGACTGTCCATGCAGGGCTTTTATTACAGAGATGATCATTTTCTGCACACTCATGTTATCATGCTTCTACCTGTTTGCGATGTGTTAAACCGGCAGCACACATCTATAATCTGTAAAAAAAAAATCTGAATTGCAATCTAGAAAACAGAAACATAGGCACACTGACACTTAATTCGATGCATGAGGCTGTGGATCGCATCACTAGCGCATTTGTGTGTCTGGAATGACTTTAACGCATGAAAATGCATAATGGAAGACGTCTTTTCATGTAGGAGATATATTATAGTAATATATTTCCTAAATTAAAAACAACAACCATCAATTACATTTATTTTAATCGGCCCCATTAATCATCCAGCAGCAATAAAATTATAAAAGATAATTCCTGAATAGAGGATATGTCTAATATTTCTTATTTCTGTCAGTCTAAAACACACATTTAGGAAACATAGGACGGAGGATTCTCGTCTGTCCATCGTCTGTTTGCAGCGCGAGCACTGGTCCTGCAGCCGTGTGTGGAACTGTCAGTTTGCACATCCTTCTGACATGTGCTAAATGTTTAGTAGATCAGCTTTGCGTGTGCTATCAAGTTTGCACATGTTTTGGTACACGCAAACGTTTAGTTAATCAGGTCCTATGTTGAGGTTTGACTGTAAAGTGAATGGCCAGAATAAAGTCACAGCCAAATTTACTGTGCTCAGTCATAACTTGCACACAGTGTTTGCGGTGGAACCTCTTACTGACTGTTTTTGCCTACAGGCTAAGCAGAATGTGCACGTAGCAGTGATGCGATAACTTTTTCTTGTTTTCTCGGAGGATGTACTGCGGTCCTCTTGTGCGAGCTGTTTCCTGTGTGGTTTTCCTGTGATTCTGGTCAGGGGGCTGGTATCGTGACCAGTGGGGCCTCCATGCTCCGTATGAATTTTCCATCCAGCGTAGACCGCCTGGGTTGTTTTGTTGCCTCTGTGTGCTTGTGATTTTTGAAAACACGCACACGCGCACAGGCTTTGTGTGTGTATTCCAAGTTGTTCCAGGTTGTTTCAGATAGGGCAAGGTTCAGAGGACAAGCACCAAAGAGAAGGCATTGTCAAATGTGGAAATTGATTTTCCTCACATTCTTTGGTAAACATTTTGTGGTATTTTTTTAGTTGTTTACTATCTTCCCAAGTGGGACCTGATTTTTTATATATCCACTACTCATAAAAAAAAATGTTTTGGCTTTCATGGTAAATTTCAGGATGAACCTAAAATGCACAATAACCTGGTGAACTTAAAAATGCCTTACTGTGACTCTTTCAGTCTTTTTGTACTAATGACACCCTAAGCTTAGCGGTCTCTTCTCTCTGAATAGCAAGGTACTGTTGATCAATTGTTAGGGTGTCGTCTTAGTGTCATGATGACAAAATGTAAGCAGCATGATGAAGAAGAAGAGGACTTAAATACCTACTCTACTTGAAACAGGACATGTATTGGTCTATTCTTTGATCACACACCCTTTTGTGAATTTTGTCATTCAGCTTTTTGTGTCACATTCTGGCGTGGCGTTGTTGGCCCTACGCCAGGATGCAGGGACGGCGTGCAAGTGCAATGGTAATTTATTAAGTACAAATTAAGACTTGTGCAGCTCGGTAATGCACAAATAAAACAGCTGTTGAGGTAACATAACCATTAATCAATGATGATCCACCCGTGTTTTGAGGAACAGGGTCATGTAAGGCCTAAGAAGCATGTGATTGGCTACCAGGGACAGGTGTGTCCTGATTGTCAATCAGGTACAGGTGAGGGATGCAGCGCTTAGACCAGAGGTAAAGGTGCAGGTAATCAAAGCACACAGGGAATGGAAACAGGAAAACAAGAGCACTATAACAGAAATAACACCAAACACTGGGAAAAAAAGTCCAAACTGTCATGGTGGATCATGACATTTTGAACAGAACGTATTGACACATTGAACATGTGAATTAAGAAGTTTATAAAAGGCCAACATTAAGTCCACATCAACATCAGCCAATTTTTCTTCAAAACGTTCTGCTACATCAACAAAAGAGTTGATTCACAAGAAGAAAGTCACTTTTGGGAGCGAACGAGACTTAATTCCAGTTGTGTGTGTGGTGATCTGAATGGGCCTGTGCACAACAAATGCCCTTGCTCTTGAAAGTATTGGAGCGGCTGTGCAAAAATTGTCGAGATACTCCATCCATCAATCTATTCCAATAAAAATTGTTTCAACAAAAAAATGTTTTAGCTGAAAAACCTTGTATATATCTATATGCACTACCTGTGAATGTGTCTGTGAGATTGGGCCAGGTGCAAACATCAAGTCTACCTGCACTTTCATAGAATTGAATGGAGGTTTTATCCTCAGCAGACCAAACCCAGAGTTTGAGGACAGGACAGACCTTCTACGCACTTTAGCACGGTTGTGTAGTCGGGTTGTGGAGATGGACTGGAGGTGGATAGGAAGAGGAAATGACCTCCCACTTCCTGTTTTTATATGAAATCCTAATGTCCATCTGTTGAAGAGACGACACACATGTACTTATCTTTCATCATCACTTTCATCACTTCTCATACACATGCGGATGTGGAAAGAGTGAAGTGGAACGAATTTAAATGCGTGATGTTGTGTATTTCCATGTATTGGCTAATTGGGAGCATGAGGGGTTACTTACGTCTGTCTGTTTAAACAATCAGAAATACTGTTCGCATTTGTCTCTGCTTGTTCATAAGAGGATGGTTTACTCCTGTGACGTGAAAATGTTTATTTAAACAGTGTGAGGGGAGTGGGGGATACAAACAAAAGCTTGAAAATCGTGTGTGGCCTTCACATCCTTCCTTTTTCCTCCCTATCGCAGATTCCATGTGCACTGCAACAATGACCAGATTTTCTTGATATTTTTAAGTCATTAGTGTGCTGATTCTTACTAAGTATGATGATTTAAGCATCCAATTTAGATCTAAGTTATGTAACTAAATCTGGTATCTTGTCCTATAAAAAGATACCTTTTATGTCTATCAATCAAAGTTTATTTACATAGCCCTTAATCACGAGTGTCTCAAAGGGCTGCACAAGCCACAACGACATCCTCGGCTCAGATCCCACATCAGAGCAACAAAAAACTCAACCCAATGGGAACAATGAGAAACCTTGAAAGGGACCGCAGATGTGGGAACCATCCCTGGGTGACCGGTGCAATGGATGCCGAGTGGATACGATTAATAATGTGAGAGTCCAGTCCATAGTGGGGCCAGCAGGGGAACCTCTTGCATGTAGACATGTCGCTGCGCAGTCACGTCACCAACTGATGCATAAGGAGTGGTCCATCCTGGGTCCCGACTTTGAACGTGCCTCATCCTTGGAGGCACGTTCACCTGATACCCTCTCCACGCAGGAGAGGGGTGCAGAGCAGAAAAGAGAGACAGCAGATCAACTGGTCCAAAAATGGGTCTATTTAAAGGGTATAGTATACAAATTAGTTTTAATATAGAACTTAAATGCTTCTACTGAGGTAGCATCTCTAACTGTTACCAGTAGGGCATTCCAGAGTACTGGAGCCCGAAGAGAAAACTTTCTAAAGCCTGCAGACTTTTTTTGGGCTCTGGGAATCACTAATAAGCCAGAGTTTTTTGAACGCGGGACATATGGTTCAGTACAATCAGCAAGTTAGGATGGAGCTAGACCGTTTAGTATTTTATACGTAAGTAGTAAAAACCTTAAAGTCACAGGAAGCCAGTGCAGGTGAGCCAGTATAGGCCTAATCTGATCAAACTTTCTTGTCCTTGTCAAAAGTCGACTTGACTGATTTCCACAGTGAGAGCTGATAATTGTTTTTTACCCATTGTTATTTTCTCGAATGTCTCCGTTTCAATAGTTAACCTTTACTGATGCATTGGACGTGACTACCAGGCACATGCATTTTGTGTGTTTACTCTTTAGGGAGTTCTGCTAATCAGGAGGATACACTAATCAGGCGCCTCTGAACAAACTCAAACCCGCTGCCAGCCTAAACGTAAACTTTTATTGTGATTGTCGCATGAAAAAAAGGTCCTTTTCAATTTATAAACAGAAGGGTGAGTTGCTGCGGGTTACGCTCTCTACTAAAGTTCTGTGTGTCTTGTGTGTCACTTTCCATTGTTGCAGGGTTCACCAGTGTTTGTACACGCCGGGCCCTTTGCCAACATCGCCCATGGCAACTCCTCTGTCCTCGCTGACAAGCTGGCTTTGAAGCTGGTAGGACAAGATGGCTTTGTGGGTAAGCGCACTTAGAGCCTTTGCATGCATATCACACAGTAACCAATACCATACATTGAGTAATGATAGTAAGTCCCTTTTTATTTTATTTTTATTACGTTGTTTTTTTCGTGAGTCCTCCTGGGAACACGCCATTTTGTGGGTCTGTAGCAGGTTTGGGCCTTTATGGTAAAAATCTAAATCACAATGAATTGAACCTTTTTACCTTAATTTCGTTAATTGCACAATTTTTCCTCTCTCAACTACTACTTTAGTTTTTGGTCGACTTCATCCTAATTGTAGCCAAAGTCTGTCCAAACAACTAACAGAATTTATTTTGGGTACAAGCTGCGGTGTTTCAATTTTTCTCCATGACACATCTGTGCAGCAGACTGGATGGGACAGTGTTACTTGGCTGATATTTCTTTGGCTGGGTTTTTGACTGCCTTCATGCTTTGCAACACCTGGCTTCCTGTCGTGTACTACACAATCAGTACTGTATTTTAAGGGGATGGTGTTTTAGTGTAGAGAAAATTACAAAGAGGGAAAAAAGTTTTCCGTCGGTTAAAAGCTAAAAATTTGGATTTCGATCATTTTTTGATTAATCCCAGCCCTAGTCTGTAGCTTTAATGTTAAGGAGCTGTGTAGTTCCACAACTGTCTTCGGCAAAGTGTGTGTCTCCAAGAGGTTTCCTGCACTTGTCCAACTTAATACAAACTGTACATGCGGGGACAGAAGGACAGAAATCTTACCAACACTACCATAGCTATTTTAGTTATAATGCTAACATTATAGTAACACTTCAGTCATGTTTAACTTATTCGCTGAAGAAAAACTAAATGACAGTACTTACAGCTTCCACATATGAATCAGATAAACGAATAGTTGGCAAAGCTCCAGGCTGTTTTTAAGGAAGTGTAGCAAAGCCTGTGCGTTTGAAAAACTGGGTATTAAGCGAAGGAAATTATAAGAGTTTTTTTACATTTGGTGCTCAAACAGGGTCTCGGTACAATACACAGCGATACTACTACTACTACCACTACTTCTTAAAAAGTAACCCTTGCTTCCTTTCACCATTGCAACCTTTGGACCACATTCATTTTGACTACACTGGCTCCATGTGTTTCTGGCATCCTTCTCTAGTACAACTTTCTAGGAAACCAGTGGAAAGATTGCGTAAAAAACAGACAGTAGAGCAGAAGGAAGTCAAATGATAATCTTAAGAGCCTCTGGAATTCTAAAGTAAACCACACTAATCCCTTCAACGTCAAATCATACAGTACATGAGTATTTCCATTTTTATCCGTCCATCTATCCCTCTTCCCTCTTTGTCTACACTTTCTTTGGCTGCAGAAACATGTTTGGAATGTTTGTGAGTGTGTATGTCTGTGTTGGCAGGCGTACACATCCATCATCTAGCCTTTTCATGTATACTGGTACTTTTGTTTTTGTGTCCAAGGACAATTTCCTTGAGTGAGCGCACCAACATGTAAACAATACATTGCATATTTAACATGAGCTCTCGCTGTCAACTGTTGCGAAGTTGGCAGGTGTGTTTTGGCAGTGTAGGCACACAGAATTATAAAGTTTTTCTTTTCACTTTCAACACTTGTTTTCCATCAGTCCAACTCATTCCCACCCTTTCCTGTCTGAGGCCCTTGATTAAAAACATACCAAACCATACAAGGCATAATACGATCAAGAGAGTAAGATTTGTTTTTGAAAGTATTAAAGGGAAAATATAATTAAAATACATGTAAAAGCTATTATATGAAATTGTCATTTTAAATGTAATTAAATACATTTGAATAGTATGATTTGCAGATAAATTTCCTCATGTTTTTCATCAGACCGCCTCATTCCTGTTTGAGGAAATGTTAATAGTATTTATTAAAACAAACAAAATACTGTAGAAAAATGTATTACAATTGTTATAACTTTTGTGTTGAAACGATTCAAGTCAAATGTAAATACAATTAATTAGTGCTGTGAAATTATTATATTTGTAATCAAATTAATCAAATTTGTGAACTTCGATTAATCATTATTAATCGCAAGTTATTGCTCTCTTGCATAATCTAAATTAACTTTGAAAAAACAATGTTTAGACACCAATGCAATTTTATTGTCAGAATGTCATTCAAGAACATTTTTCATTTGAATGCACGTCCTTTTATCTCCTTAAAAGTTGGTAACAGTTTTAGCTAAAGTATCATCTGTAAAGGTAGGGAAAATAATGTTTTTAGAAGCATCGCAATTTGGACAAGGACGATTATAAAATCTATTGGTAAACGTTAATAATTGATTTATTTATTGTGAATAAAGTAATGCAGACAGTTTTAAAATTTGGCTGACTGCAGCAAGCCACCTCACCGAGAGATCTGACCAGCTCCTTTGTTATAGGGCATTTATGTTCCAGTTTTGCACACATTTCCATGAATTTAATAAATGTGATGGCAATTTCTTATTGCAAATGCACTGTTTTTAAAAGTTGCAAGTGATAAATGCTTATTTAGTAAAACGAAAAGAAATGTAAAACTGCATCAGTATACATAAACTAAATATGCATCAGTAATCGATTTTTTAATCGAATCATAGCGCCACCTTTCAGGTAACCATCCACGGTTATGTAAAGTTGCATGTGCAGTCATAATAAGTTGCATAATGAATCTGCGTATATACATGATTAATGCGATACTGTTTTGTGGATTATCACATGACTGGTTATTTTTGACAGCCCTGAATTTAATGTAAAAGTTATTTTTTCAAAATAAGAATATATTTATTAATTGTGTCTGTATAATGGAATATTTAACAGACACAATTTTCCATACTTGTTTTCCATTAGTCCACCTCATTCTCACTCTTCCCCTCCCTATCTTTGAGGCCCTTTTTCATTGAAAACATAACCAGAGTGGCATAACACAGCCAAGAAAATAGAAGAATAAGACGGTTGAGGTAAACAGATTGTATTATATCAAAAAAATAACTGTAGAAAAATAACAATTAATATACTTTTCTGTTTAAATGATTAAAGTCAAAATGTAGTTGAAATAAATATATAATTTAATTCAGTATCTTTTATTAAAAGGATTTGCTTCTATACAATGGAATAACACCAGTCCCAGACACTTTTATGTCGTTTAGAGTCACATCTGGGCAGTGTTGGGTTAGTTACTGAAAATCAGTAACTAGTTACAGTTACTAGTTACTTTATTTCAAAAGTAACTCAGTTACTAACTCAGTTACTTACACCAAAAAGTAATGCGTTACTGTGAAAAGTAACTATTTAGTTACTTCTTTTTTTCTTCTTTTTTTTCCCTTTTTTAAGGCTCCCATTAATGCCCTTTAAGCCTTCATTTCAGTACTGTTATGGCACTGGAGAATAATACAATATGTTGATCAACTTGACATGCATTTGCACCACTGAACTCCGAAAGCAATGTGGTCTACATACAACACACAAAGACAAAGATAGGTTTCAAAAAGCCAATTTATTTCAGGCCAGAACAAATTGACAAACTATTTTAAATAGCTGCAACATAATGGCACTTTAACTTAAACTTTAAGTAGATAGGATCTTTGATCCAAGACACAGCTTACATTTAACTAAAATGTTATTTTATTTGTGCTCGACAAAAGAAAAGTATTGAGAATGTCTCCATGTTAAAAAACTCGACTTCTGGCTTCTCCGTGATGTCTTGTTAGTTGTTATGAGAGTAGCGTATGTGTGTGTGTGTGTGTGTGTGTGTGTGTGTGTGTGGCCCTTTAAGATATGACAGCATGTGAGGTGAGTGACGTCAGTGAGTGAGTGGGCGAGAGAGATGAGCGAGCGGCGACAGTGAGTGCGTGCAGGTGCTCTAGCTTGGTGGATGGCTGCATCCAATAAAGTCACAAAGTTGCAACAAACCGCCTAACTCGTCATTCGCCCTCAGCTGTAAAGACCCACTTCCGGGTAAAGTGAAGGTTGTTAGCCCCGAAGTACATAGGCCCTGGAGGAACGTCTCCCAGCGCTCCTCAACTTCGGTATGGGAGTCCCCGCACCCACCCACAGAAAGCACGCCTTTTCTTTTCCACCGCAGCGCTCCAATAAAACACACTCAGATCTTCTGTTTCTAGCCGATACTACATAAAAAATAACGTAAGATAACGCAGTAACGCATTATGTAGTAACGGTAACTGAGTTACTAAATATAAAAAATAACGCGTTAGATTACTAGTTACCACCGAAACTAACAGCGTTACAGTAACGCGTTACTTTGTAACGCGTTAGTCCCAACACTGCATCTGGGTTTAATGACGAAGTTGCACTTTGGATATAAACACAACATTTTGGTAAAAAAAATCTCAATCTTTATGGAATGCCATATAGATCCCAACCTGTCTGTGTGATTGTTATTTGACCCTGAAGTATGCAAAGAACTCGACCTCCATTACCACCACACACACACACACACACACACACACACACACACACACGCACACACCACACACACACCAGCCCACTCTTTTCTGGCAGCTGAGATGCATGTTGGCCCACAAACACCCACCCGCCCCCTTCCCCACTCACGTCACATTTGTTCCCCTCCCTTCCATCAGATGATTTTCATTGATGCTTGTCAACATAAAATACAAAACATTTTTACAAAAAAAGAACTTGTGCCTCCATATTTCATGTTGTAAAACAATCATATTAATGCAATAAAGGGTAATAATTTTTAGTGGATGGGTGTGATGTACAGTATAAAAATTAAGTGTAAATCAAAAGATTATTTTTTTTGTAGAAAACCAAAATACGCTACTCCTTTGTTGTATCATAACATGGAGCTCCTCATCCATGAATGAACTTCTTATGAACCCACTGAAGGATGTCTTTGCAGGGGGGTGTGGTCAAATTCATGACCGCACTTTATCATCACATTGCTCTGTATTATTCTTTTCAAGTCATCTTGACCCAAAATTGAGTTGTTCTGTAGGTTAAACTCCACATTCCAGCTGTTGAAGTGTTCTATACTATGCTATTCAACACAGATAACACTGTTTCTTAAATTTGAAAAGGGTATGTTAATTTAGATCCTGTCAATTCCCAAAGTAAATGATAAATCTTGTTTTTAAAGCTTGTAAGAATAATTATAGCAGCAATATGCTATGCTTGTTGCTGTGCTTTATAGCTGGTAATGGATGTCTCTTCTTGAATTAAGTTTGTTTTCTTATTTCAAATGTTACAGGCAAACTTTGGAAAACTGATACAACCGAAAGTTAATGGTGTTGTTGATCCAGTCTCCTTCGATACTTAGAGACTCCATGTACCTTCCTTTGTTGTCTGTCTCGCTCCGGGGATGGTATAAGTTCATTGCACAGAACAGCAAACTTGCAAGTGTTTCCTCCGGACATCCCCCTCCCCTCGTTCTTTGTCATCTGCGAGTGGGAGGCTCGTCCAAAATTCACACATAGCCTAATTTAAACAAATTTTATTTTCATACCGTGGATAATTACATGTTTTACTTTAATTCGGTTAAATCTCCAATGCAGTGTTTATGTTTATTGCATTGTTAAATTCACTACTCACATACATAAAAATAATACAGCATTTCTAGTCATGTAACCCAATCACTCTCATTAATGAATTTGCTTTGTTTCCTGACTTCCTGTGTACATCCGTCATTATCATTTTAATTATATTTAAAATGTTAAGTGAGTTACATGCACAGGGGCTGTCTACACACAGCATACACATTGAGTATTTAAACTCATCAAGTTTGCCTTAGCAAAAACCCCTAAAAATATTAGCCTTTTGTAAAAACATCACATGGACATCACTTAGTTTTTATCTAACAGGGGCTGTCTACACACAGCGTACACATCGACTATTTAAACTCATCAAGTTTGCCTTATCAGAAACCCCTAATAATGTTTAGCCTTTTGTAAAAAACATCACATGGACATCACTTAGTTTTTATCTACGTGGGAGAAAATCAAATATTTAGCCCTGTCATGTTGTATTTCTAAAGAGTTTAAATCTTTTCATGTGACTACTAATAAAGTGTATTAATGCCAGCTGGTAGATGTGCGCCGATGAAAAGTTATTTATCAAATGAAGATCACTTTTGCACTAATTGAACTTTATTCCACAGAATAATAAGCGGGCAAACTTTACTTTGTTTCACGCAATGTTTGGTGCTACAATAACATACAAAAACCGGGTTAAACTCACGATTAGGGATGTATATTGTTAAGATTTTCTCAATACTGATACCAATATCGATATTTGTTATTGATACCGCTATTCATTTACGCTCTTATTAGTAGTACCATATTTAATTGGTGTAATTAAAGATGTGGAAAAAAAGTATTTTTTATGAGAATTTTTATCAGCACAATATGTTGTACACTATCAACATCATGTAACATCTCATAGCAAGGAAGTCTTTTTATCAACACCTGCTTTTTAAGTCTTAAACAAGCAAATTAAATTTTGCAGTGCAACGTGTAATGCAGTTGCACTGCATTCATTTTGCTTGACGGTGGCCATGTTTTTCTCAACCAATTTTGCTAAATTTTTACACATGTGGGATTGTCAGCCCACAAAAGGTGTGTACCAAATTTAGTGGGGATTTGGCTTAACACCTTAAAGTTATCTATATGGTGCATTGAGATGTGCCAGATGTGAGGTGTTAAATAACAACACCACATGACACTGACCATTTTTCACTCTTTTAGTGTGCAGCGGTTCAGGAGCTAGCCTATGCAAACAGTGCCATGAATGTGCTATTTTTATTTTCTCGACTATTTGAATTGATGTATTTATAAAATTATGCAGAGCACATAATTCAATGGATCTAGCAGGGCTTGGCAACACAAAATGTTTAAAGGGCCATATTGGACCAAAAATACCAAAACAAATCTGCCTGGAGCCGCAAAAAAATAAAAGCCTTCTATAAGTTTTATAATTAAGGCAACACATGATGTACGGTAAGTTTCAAAATGAGCGATAATAGCCAACAATCAAATGACTGTGTCGCAGGCTGACACAAATCTTTGTTGATAGAAATGTTCAAATGTAATGTACTGTATAACATTGGACACATTAGTAAACCTGAGCTTCTCAGAGGGTGATATAAATCCTGGAAATGACTGGCTTAGAATGGCCAAAGATATAGATGTGTGTGTCCAATTTTAAGGAAAAGGCAGGTCTGTCTTCTTCTAATGGATTTATTTCAATCTTTGCAAGTTGGGTAACGTTTGCTGTGGTCTATAACGGCACACAAAGAACTTTTAGAAATGCAGCCAATATGTCATATACAAAAGATATGAGACATGCAAATATAAACTAAATACACAGAGGACATAAGTAAAGGAAATTAACGGAACTCAAATATATTTACAAACAAAGCATAATGAAGTGATGTGTCATTACATACAGCTAGCCTAAAGAGCATGTTAGCATTGATTAGCTTGCTGCCATGCACTGACAAAATATGCCTGATTAGCACATGAGTCAATAACATCAACAAAGTTCATGTTTTTGCATTCATGCACAGCATAAAAATTTGGTGGACAAAATGAGACAAAGAAAAAGTGGCATAAAACACGTCGTCCTGTGGCAGCGTCGGAGAAAGTTGTACATGTAAACAAACTACAGTTAATTCAAAGACCGCCGAAATTTCTAGGACAAAACGACGCTTGCCAAATACTCTCATCAGTGAAGCATGTTTAATACAAACAGTGGGATTTCTTACATTTAGGAAGGTTTGTGTCATGTTTTTCCTTCTACAAAAACCATAGTAAAACAAAGTATCCCCCCCATCTTTTTCTATTTTAATACATTTTTGAAAAAGCTCCAGGGAGCCACTAGGGGGGCACTAAAGAGCCGCATGCGTTGCGGCTTGCCAACCCCCTATTTACATTGCGCAAAACTCACAGGAACTGTTAATAGCTCATTTAACATGTTTAGGTTTAAAACGTACAGGTACAGGTTCAAGATCAGGTCAGACAAGCAAGTGTTGTTACAGTAGTGCTGCACACATGCATGTAGTCCCAATCGACACACAACAGGAAACCTTATCTCAACAAGGTCGTTGTGCCAGGTGGACTATTTGCTTTGTTTGGCTCTCATTCAAGAGGTTGGTTTGTAAGGCCATCCGTATCGGAGGCCATCTGAGTCTGATACTACAGACAGTATCTGTTTTTATGTGTATCTAGTCATTTGCAGGCTGAACGTTTTATAAATATTGATACTACCTGATCTGTGCTGCGAATTAGACTTTTAGGGAGGCGGAGCAACATTAATCAAATGTTTTGTTGCCTTACAGTAACTGAAGCCGGATTTGGAGCGGACATTGGAATGGAGAAATTCTTTAACATCAAATGTCGGGCTTCAGGACTTAGGCCTAGTGTGGTGGTGCTAGTTGCTACTGTGCGAGCTCTCAAGATGCACGGCGGAGGCCCTAAGGTAAGAATTAACAATGGCCCACTGTCAATATATCATATTAAACATAACACCTTGTTATTATAAATGCATCATTTGTCAATTGGGATAGAGAACAGCAACATTTCAAGCAATTTACGATATCTTTTAATGCAGGGGTGGCAAACTCGTTTTTATTGAGGGTCACATCGCAATTATGGCTGCTCTCAGAGGGCCGCATGTATCAGTGAATATTTATGAATGTAAACGTATAATACACAGTTTGCATAGGCAGTTGTCTTTGATTATTATATTTTCAACTAACAGATTGATGGATAAATTGGTTTGAAATTGTAAGTCAAGTTGACAAGCAGATATTTAAATAAAACGAAAAAATGCTTGGAATCTATCTTGTTGCATGATCAGATAATATTAAAGTTTGAAAGATAGAGTAAATTTTTTCTAAAAGTGATTTATTAATGTACAGTATTTCCAGCCTTTTGCAGACCACATAAAATAGTGTGGCGGGCCTTGAGTTTGACACCTGTGTTCTAATGGGACAATCTCATTGACATGGAAATTAGATATATTGAGAGTAGTAATTGTAGTATAGATTTACATTTCTCTGAAAATAAGCTAAAACACAGCTATCCTTGCCTAAAATGCTGGCAACAGAAGGGCGTAAGCCTCACAGTCATCATCTTCAGCTCCCTCAGCAAGGCACTTGTCATCTTGGCGGTGTCCGGGCTCTTTATGTTGGAAAACTTCCATGCAGCCAGGGCTGGTTCTCAGCAGGCATATATGAGGAGGCAGTCGGAAATGTGAAGGGGGCATCATGTGTGCTCTTCCATCATGCTCCAGCACTTTATGTCTGTGCTTAGTAAACATTGCTACTTCTTCATTCGATTTGGTTGTTACCTGTGTGTCCAACTCCAACCTGGAGAAGTGGATTCCACTTTGTCAGGCCTCTACCTTCAGACCTGTACAACTTGGGTTTCCCACCTAAAGACTAAGCTCCAGCTGGTATATAGCTCTTCAGGTCACCTTGACCACAAAAAGGTGGAAATCCCTCAGTGGTGGAAATTAAAAAAATAAAAGTAAATATATAAAAAAGTATCCTTTATCCACATTTTATCAACTATCACAACGTTTATCATAACTTGATGGCCCAATTATTACATTAAATGTAACCTTAAGTAGGACTTCATACACCAAAGTCAACATTTACAAAACTGAAAAGTACAGTCGTCTTCTGAATAATACATAAACATTTTTCTCAATCTAGATTATCATCAGGTCAGCTGCATCATGCCTGCCTCAAAGTTTGTGTATTCTCCAATCATTTACACAGAGAAAATTAAACTGTTTTTACGCTACGCCTCTGGCTAAGCAGGTATGTATGTGTGTTGTGAAAGGGAGTTACGATGCATGCCTTCATCATAATTGGTTTGTGAGTGCGGTAGAAGCAGCAAATACACATAGCTAACTTACTTATAGTGTAGATGTCACGATGACTCGCCTGCTGTTGGCATCATTTAGCGTCAAAAATAAAATGTGTCCTCTTCACTTTACCTCTGGTTTTTACATATTACAATGTGGAACATGTTAAATATACACATTTTTGTTTTGGCAGAGCCGGTAAGAAATGTAACTTTCTCCTCTGACAAGTAAAAGCATCTAATTGGCTCTACTTTGTAGCTAACCCCTGTCATATGTACGCTATTAAAGAACTGTAATTAGATATCCAAAAAGGTTCATTAGGTCTTCAAAAAAATCATGCAATTTGTTATTCTTATAGCCAGACCTGTGTGTTTCAGCTACAACTGTTGTCTTCCTGTCAGGTACGGAAGTAAACACAAATGCCTGGCTATAAGAATAACAAATTGTGTAATTAGATCAGTGACGTGCCTCACCTGCCATCATGGAAAGAAAAAAAATGTTAAAAGAAAAAAAATGTATTAAATTGTTATATGTATTCAGTGATTATACTATGAAGTTATTTTCCATTTAACTTCACCAGTTTTAGATTATTTTTATTCTAAATCGCTGAATTTTCACATTTGCCGTTCAAAAACTGAGAAGAGACGGTGCGGTGATCAGCAGCCAGTTGAGGCACGTCACTCAGTGCCTCAACATGGATTGCGCAATGACTCGACTAACTGCTGGCCTGCTATGCAGTGAGACCGTATTGCTATATGAATTATATTATACATTTCCATAGTTTAGTTAGCTGAGGTATTTAATGTACAGTGTATTTTGTCAACAACTGTATGTGTGTAACGTATTTCTTATGCTGAGCAATCATAAAACTGCTGCGAAGACGCACTGGCTGATGCTCGCAGTAATCCCGCCTCCTGGTGCCGGTTAATGCACCCCCCGACGGGAGCGCCACACCAACCAAAGCCACACCCAAACCCTCCACGTGCAAGACCGAATCCACCCAAAAAAAACTTAACAAGAAGCCAAAAAGTGCAAAAACAACAATGCTCGCGCCGGAGGAGCCGTACGTGAACGACTTTAGGGACACAACATTAGGTACACCTGCAGACTGCAGCACGGATTTCATATTTCATTCATTCACAACTCCTCCAACACGAACACCACTGTTCCCGCACTTATAAGTAAAGGTAAGACCATAATAACCTTTTTTTAATTAAATGTGCTTTTTTGTGTGCTACAGTTTGTATGTGTAAAGTTAAAGTTAAGTTAAAGTACCAATGATTGTCACACACACACACACTAGGTGTGGTGGAATTTGTCCTCTGCATTTGACCCATCCCCTTGATCACCCCCTGGGAGGTGAGGGGAGCAGTGGGCAGCAGCGGCGCCACGCCCGGAAATAATTTTTGGTGATTTAACCCCCAATTCCAACCCTTGATGCTGAGTGCCAAGCAGGGAAGAATGCTGGTATGAGCTTTTAAACATAACCCGTTAACTGCTGCCAATCAAATACTCTTTAGGGTTCATATGTTTGTAAATCTGACTGTGATGAAGTCAGTGCCTCACCAGCCATGAACCTCACCGCACGTCACTGAATTAGATATATTCCAAACTTGTGCCCACCTACTTACAAGATAAAATCAATTTTAGATTTTGTTTCTGTCAATATTTTTGTCTCGTTTTCATTTGTCGACATTGGGCTGAGGGGAGATGAGGGAAGATGATTCTAGTGTATCGTGTCCCTTTTTCAGCTGATTTCTCCACTACTGCCGATAACTTTGCCAACTTATAATATATTATTTTTGTGAGTATATTTAAATGTGCTTTCTCAACTTCAAACATTTGTATTTGAGGGGGCAAGACATTTATTTGAAGGGGCTCTTCCCCCTTTTGCTCCTACGTAAAGCTGGCCTTGCAGCCCAGTTTCACCATGCTGTGCTTCCCAATGTCACAGTGCATGTAGGAGTTCAGGTTCACCTTCAATGAACCACATGTCTTCCGTCCCAGCAGCTCTCATGCAGCCTAAGACCCTGCCACGACCACCACCATTCTTGACATTCAAGACACAATTGTCTTATGTTGGCAGCCATTTAGACAATAATGGCAGTACTATACAAGCTGCACACTGACTCCTGACTACTGTCTGTTTTTGTCCCGATTTCCCCCATTCCAACTAAAGACGCAAATGCCCGATTATCTTATGCCTTCTAATATTGTCCTGTGGCCTAAGGTGGGGTAAGAGTGAATTTGTCCTGATAATTTAACTCATCATGTCTTTGGGGAAAGCCGATGCCTTTTGAGTCATCGCTCTGTGAATTGTGATGTGGTACTAAATGTAGCCAATCAAGAAGCTAAAAACATTGTTGTTACATCCTTGTGACTGTTTTTGGACTCACATTAGCTTTTTCTCTGTGTGGGGAATTTTTGTCCCCGTACTGTGCCCTTATTTTTTTAATGTTTACTTCCTTGTGCCATGCACAGGCGTTCACACCTAATGCCTGATTGGCAACCGGGACACACTTGTGTCTGGTTGCCAATCAGTCTCCTTTTTCATTTTTGCTCTGTCTTCCAGACAGGGTGGATCATTGCCTCATACTTTGCCTCACATACACCTGTTATTCCCTGTTCAAAATAAGTTCCTTGTCTTGTGCATTTACATGGCACTGGCCATCTTTTGTTCTTTCCTCCACTCCTTCTGTGAGTGAGTTTTCTGTTTATATTAAATAATGTTCTTTTTACTCACCGTCTGCCTACCGTTTCTGCATCCTTGGGGTCACGCCGCAAAGCTGCGTTCCAGTTCTTGACGATTGTGGCTTCTTTGTTCTCAGTAGATTTTAAAGTCTGTGTTCACACAATCTCTATCATTTTTTTCCAGTTGTTTCTTTTTTTTAGTTAAATTGTTTTTGTCAAAAATGACAATACCACCATCATTCCCTGTTCTTGTATGTCCTCTTTTATGTTGCACGGTTTTTTTCGATTGTTGCTACAGTGGTTGCGATCTTCGTCTTTAATTGTGTTTGTTCACACGTGATTTCGTGTTTAGAGGACGAGAGTCTGGCAAGGTGATGGACAGAATTGTGTGGTGTGTCTATCATTATAGCATATCACACACATACAGTAAATATCAAAACTACTCAATGTATGATTTTTTAATCTTTGTTTGCAATCTGTAACAGATTAAAAAAATATATTCAGATTTTGAAAATCTTTGTGTAACCCACTTATAGTATATCCGGATTTACTCTACATAGTATTGTCTTTTGAGAATATGTACTGCAATTAAAAAAGGTTGCTAGTTTTTTCAATTGTGTGAACAACTGTAGCACTATAATATTTACAGCGTAATATGGAAATAAATACTGTTCAACTCAGCAGGACCTATTTATTTAGAGCAGTGGTGTCCTAACTTTTTCCACTGAACATAATTTTTCATTTATCTTTAAAACCAATACAATATATAGATTTTTCTTAACCTTCAGGGCTCCCCTTAAGTTTGGTACCAGGCACCTGGGCGGGTCTCAGTCATAAAAATGTTATAACTAAGTCACATATTTTTTTCATTTTATTTATTTTTTTCAATCAACGCTTAAATCCCTAGATCATCTTAAGGTCTCTGTGGTTCAGGTTCTCTGTTTTTTTGGGTTTTTTTTACGTTTTATGCCCTTTTTGTCAAAACCCTCTCTTTATGGCAAAAACACAAAATATACAATATCCCCCCCAGTCTGCACTTCAGCTTTGTGTTATTTGTCAACATTGCAACTTTTTCTTGTTGCATTTCACCTGTTGGTTCTTTTATTCCACTTTTGTATGTCCTGTTTTTAATAGTATTTATAGAATGTGCCACGGCCCGGTAAAAAAAATTGCTCCGGGCCGCAAATGGCCCCCAGGCCGCACTTTGTACACAATTAATTTAGTGTAATCAATTAGTTGACAAGATATCTTAGATTTTCTTTATCTAGATCCAGCTGTAATGACAGATTAAATGAACACATGCATGGAAAAATTGAGTTAAGGAGGCTGCGTGCTGGCAGCAGCCAAAGGCATTTTTGTTTCTGTGCGTATGCCGTTTGTCCATATGTCAAATCCTGACATGTAAAGTATGACTTTTTTCATGCCAGAAGCCAAACTGTCATCCTTTTGGAGATGAGAACATTACACACATACTTCTGGCTTGCCATAAAGCCAATATGAAGTGTAGGCTATCGTTCGTTTAATGATGCATTTCAAATATCTCTGATAAGACTGTTGTCCTTGACACTGATGTTTCTGCATTGCCTCACTAAGAAATTTTAACTAGAATGAACCTCTGTCCTAAAACAATTTTATTTTAGAACTTTAATTATGTAGCCTCAATGTATCCTTCATGTAAATAGCTTATGTACTTAATCATAATAAGTATTACTACTATTTAGTATTATTTGCAGATGATACAACTGTGTTTTGTTCAGGCGAGAACACACACCATCTAATACAAATAATAAGAAAGAATTGAACAAATTAAAAAGATGGTTTGACAAAAACAGACTATCTTTGAATCTCAGTAAAACTAAAATAATTGCTATTCAGTAACAGTAGAAGGGAAAGTCAAACACAAATACAATAAGACGTAGAAGATATTGAAAGGGTAAAAGAAAACACATTTTTCGGTGTAATAATAGATGATAAAATGAACTGGAAACCTCATGTAATAAAGCAAAATATAGTTCTGTACCAAAAATTATTCCATATGCTCTACTGCTCACTAGTGTTACCTTATCTGAGTAATTGTGCAAAATATGAGGAAACAACTACAAATGTGCGCTTCATTTACTAACGGTGTTATAAAAAACATCAATTATAATCATACATAATGTTGGATGTAGAGAACATACAAACCCTTTATTTATTTAATAAAAAAATATTGAAATTCAATGATTTGGTGCAAATTTGCAAACAGCTAAAATTAAGTACAAAGCAAACTATAACCTGCTATCCAAGAATGTACAACAATTCTTCTCAACTAAAGAGGAGAAATATAACCTCAGAGGAAAATCTAATTTGAAACTTTTGTATGCACGTACAACACTTAAGAGCTTTAGCATATCCGTATGTGGAGTTACATTTTGGAATGGAATGAGCAAGGAAATCAAACAAAGCACTAATGTGATTCAATTTAAGAGACTGTTTAAACTACAAGTGTTCACAAAGTACAAAGAAGAACAATTATGATGAACATCTTAAACCTTTTTTTAAAAGAAATTAGATATTTATTTTTTATGTATTTAATATTTGTTTGCTTACTATATATATATTATGTATATAGTAAGTACCGGTACACATACTTATTTATTTATTATTTATTTATTCACTTTTCTGTTACAAACAGAGAACAAGGAAATGGGATAAAACTGCTATAATATGAAAAAGGTTAGGATTAAATAAGATCTGCCTTTTCCAACTCCTTTTCAGACATACTGTAATAAAACAACAGGAAATATGTGATGCATTACATTGTATCGTACTCATGTTCGAACTGAAACTGAAATGAAAAATTAAGAGGACCAAGACCAGGTTGTTGCATTATTGAGTGAAGGAAACATGATAATAACTATCACATTGTTTTTTTATTTCTGTTTGCAGGTATCAGCAGGCGCACCTCTTCCGAGAGAATACATTGATGAGGTCTGTTTGAATCTAATCTCGTAATCTGTAATTGTTTATTCCATTCAGGCATAAAGGTCAGAAGGCTTCCAAGAACTATTATAGCTCCTTAAGTTAATAAGCCTAAGCAAGACTTTAATTATGAAACAGTCATTTGCTTATTAATGTCACATTGTTTGGTGGAGTGACTGCAAGTTAGTAGGGTCTGTGAACATCGCTGTCACCACACAGCTACTGTATCCCATTGCCAAATACCTCAACTTAATTTGGCGAATTTGTGTTCAATACAGTAGAGCTTACAATTAAATCCATTCAATAATTTGAAGTACATGTAAACAGTGGTCAATAACTAATTAGTTCCTTGATCAAAGCAACTTTGGTTTTCCAGTAATGTGGGCTACAACCTAGTAGCGCCAACTTTTTGTGTGTGTTTGTTGGCATCACCCCTCTGCCAGGCTAATCCAGCTGACTAAACAATGAAGCAGTGGCGCTTAATTGTGGAACTTGTAATGAGAACCAGAAGTAGTTAGCAAAACAGAGCTGGTGAAATGTATTTATGAGACCTGCATGGCTCTGGTTGATGGGCTACACACACACACACACACTCACACTCCACACACTAAGTGCTTAATTTGATTACTGTGGTCAAACATGGGTGTACTGTGTGATGTACTGGTAATAAGCTTGACAGTCCTAACTAAACTCCTGCAAAATATGCTGCATTTGATATAAATTATGCTCTAGTAGTTAGATACTAGAAGTTTCACTAAGACAGTAATATTAGGCCAACACTGAAAACTAAATAATAAGAAAAATATTCAGAGATTTAAGTCATAATGTTTTGACTATGAAATGGGACTGTTACGCAATTAAAGTTGCCAAAAATTCCATTACAACCTAAACACAATCCCAATAATTACAATACTGTACAATACATTTTGTCATAAAATTATATTATTGTAAAATTCTGACTTAATTCTCAAAACATTTGTGCTTTTTGTTCTTCAAAAATTGCAACTTTATTCTACCAATCTCCAATATTATTGATTTTTAGTGTAGACTTAACAATATTCTTTGTACACTTTTTACAAACGAATAAAAAAAACAATTATCACTAATGCAATAGTTGGTGTAAGTAACTTTTTTTGAGAGGTTGGTGTTCTAAAAAACAATGCAATTCCTTTTCCAAATACTTGCTCTGGGAGCCATGTGTGTGGAAAATATACTCTGTATGTGCTCGTTATAAAAGATAAATTATATTTTGTTTCGTGTTTTTGCAGAATCTTTCCCTTGTTCAAGGTGGTTGCCTTAGCAATCTGAGAAAGCAGATTGGGATAGCGCATCTTTTTGGGGTACCAGTGGTTGTGGCACTCAATGTATTTAAGTAAGATCTATTTGCTACTATATGTATGTGTGTGTTATACTGATCACTAAATACTGCTAACATTAACCCTTTAGGACAGACACCCAGCCAGAGATCGATCTTGTTTGTCAGCTTGCCAAAGAGTGCGGGGCGTCTAATGCTGTGCCTTGCCACCATTGGGCTCAGGGTGGGCGAGGATGTTTGGAACTCGCCCAGGCGGTAAAAGCTGCTGCTAGCCGACCAAGCGACTTCCAGTTCCTCTACAACATCCAGGTTACAGTAACGTTTTGTTTGCTCTTTCTAAAAATAACTTTCGACACCTTGGCACTTGAAAATGTTACGTTAGGATGAGTTGGGGATTCTTTTTTTTTTAAGGGAGGGGGCGGCTCAGTTGGAGAATGCAGATGCTAAAAAACATCAGCTGGTTTGTGTTTGCAAGCCTTGGAAGTTGTGACTTCAATCAACTTATCCTGTTATGATGCTGTGTCTACCCATTTACAGTATGCATCAGCCTGCTCACTACAGCTAAAAAAAAAATAGGAGGACAATATTTATATAAGGCTAAATAATGACCATTTGCCTCCAATAATCTAATTTACTGAGTTCATAAAGTTACGTAGAGGGAAAACATGCATTGTGTGACTGGATTTTATGTAGTAGCATTCTTGGGATACAGGTGTGATTCAATTACATGATTATATTGCTGAATAATGTTATTTACCGTAGGTAAAATATTACATATAACTTGAACACCAGAAATAATGTTGTGTCGGAAAAACTTTGGCACAAATTGGTTCTGCATTTATTCCAAGCCTTCTTGTCACATGTACTCACTAAATGAAATTTGGCCCAAATGTCCTGAATTGTTGTCTTGTGCTTCATTCTCATAGATGCCAATAGTAGAGAAGATTAGAACGATAGCACAAAAGGTGTATGGCGCTGATGACATCAATCTGTCCCCTGAGGCCATGGCCAAAATAAATTACTACAATCAACAGGTGAGGTGGCTATGTCTGCATTAGCTAATCATTTTTCTTTGTGACTCACCTTGATTTTGTCCTGTCTCCTCAAAAGGGCTTTGCATCTTTACCTATCTGCATGGCCAAGACTCACCTGTCCTTGTCCCACATGTCGGAAAAGAAAGGTGCACCCACGGGATTCATTTTGCCAATCAGAGATGTTCGTGCCAGCATCGGCGCTGGCTTCATCTATCCACTCGTGGGAACGGTACGTAATACCTAACTATGACCTAATACACACACTACTAATTTTTTATGATAATTGAACTGTAATATGAGTCCCTATGTGAACACTTTTGAGATAAGAGGTCCGGAAATAGTGGTTTTGATATTTCATGTTTTCAATGACGCCCTAAAGGAAAAACTCTCTTCCTTGTGGACATGATACCTACCGCTTCTGTCCATCCCTAGCTAGGTGCATCGCGTGTACACCCACCACTTTACTCTCTGAGCAGTAAAGCAGGCTTTCTACACATCTTAAAATAAAGGCTGGAGCTTTGCCAACTGTCTGTGTGGCATACGTTGTTTAAACAAAGAGGGTATTATAGCATGATGTTGCTGTTAAGATGTGACTGTATTGTTAGCATTGTAGCTCACATAGCTACATGCCACTGTTGCTAACATTAGTGTCTTCTGGGCCCACTCCTTAATATTTGAAAAATGTAGCATTACAGTACACGAGTATGTAAAAAGTGGATGACGTGCACAACACCACTTGTTTTCTTCTCCCAGTAAGTCTTACTTACTAAATCCACTTTTAAAAAGTCTTAATTTCAGCATAATGCAATCTCTCGTTCTTGACAGATAAATATTATGATCAAGATTTGTTATCAAACCGTAGCTTTCACTCATCCAGATCATGTTAAAATTTTGAAATGCACCCTTTATCCAAAAATATGTCTCCAGTTTGAGCTCTAAAGCCTTATGTCTTTGGTTTGTGTCTCTGAACAAGCTTTGTAGTGCATGCCATTGCACAAACTTAATTAGCATGACTTTTGGTCTTGACGGCTCTGTTTCGGTCTTTACAGGAAAAGCTCTTGTTCCATTTTATTTGTCTTTTTTCTAATTTGTCAGTGGCCAGCCATATTATTAAGCCTTTTAGATCCCTGTGTGTAGCCTCTCAGTTGGTAATAGGCTTTACAGCAAGGGAGCGGGTTCCCTAAACATTTCAGCTCCCGCTGTTTCACCACGATGCCCCCGAGGGCTGGGCTTTGATTGGCCCGAGAAAGAGGTGTCAAACACTTGGCATGCTGGGAATGGGATGGGAGTGTCGCAATGTGGCGTCTGCCCAGTCTTCCAACACTGCCTTTGATCTGCTGTGGCCTGTGGAGCCACTGGTACATGGGTGACCCTTGAACTGTGACTTCAGGCTCTCTTAATAGTTCTTTGAACTAGTCAGTGTTTTGTGGGAAAAGTTGATCCACGCAGTAGATTAAAGTTTTTAGAAGGTTAGGAAGCATTAGCGAAACCCATCTGATGTTGGTAATCGTTCTTAACCAGACAACAGTTTTGAAACTACACTGGTTGCCAGTGTACGGCTGTACGCAGAACCCGAATATGTCTTTCACTGAACTATCTACTGGAAAACAAGTAAGAAATTAAACACAGCTGCTCCAATGTCCGTACTACTGCAAACATGGCCACAGGCTGTTTTGACTTTTGGCGTGGTGGGAACCCAACCATTTAGTAGACCAAGGGGAAGATTTGGTGCTGGGAAAAGGGGGTAAAGGTTCTTTGCAGGGTTAAGAATCAGGAAAGGGACTGATGTCATTCTTTTAAAATGTGAGGGAGGGGTCAGAAGCAGAACAATAGGACTCTGAGGAGTTCATATCCCATTTTAGTTGCCTCCACCACACAAGTCAACCCCAAACAGATTTATTGAAAAACTTTAGAAGCCAGTTTACTTGGTCCAAGTTTTATATCATTTTAGTTACCGAAAATTCAACAACTACAAGTTTAATGTCTTTTTTTAGGTAAAACAAAACCCTATACATTACTTCTGTAGACAATGTTGCATTTATATGTCTAGACTGCCTAATGTTTGTGTTCAGTGTTTGTTTAACAGTTGTCACAGTTCAAAGTTTATCACTTCCCAGTGCTCCCTTGCGTCTACCTATTCTACCATCTCATCAATCCTGGTGCAACTCCTTAAACTTGAATTACAACTTCTTTAGCCAAGCTGTAGTCTCACAATTTGTGTAAGTCTGTCAATGATATAAATCGTCTGTTATGGAATTATCCCATAATCCCCCATTCCTGTAGTAAACTATTGCTGTTTGTTGACCCAGATGCTTCTCCACAATTAGCAGAAGTCAGGACTCCTCGGGGGTATTCCCAGACAAAGACACGCTTTGTCTGAGCTTAATGTGGGACTTACTTGGTCAAGTGGAATTTCTAACTTGAATTTTTTTGGGGCAGGGGGTCCTACAATGGTCATTTGTTGTGTCTGATATTAAAAAAGATGTATGTAATGGTTTTGTCAACATTAAAAGTCCTAAGTTACTTAAGGTATGCCATTTTTTAGTGATATGGAAGTACAGTTGCGCCTCGGTTTCGTCATGCAAATCGTACAAAAATCTAAGAAATGTTTCAAATTAATGATGCAGATCTAAGTATTTCATTACAGACACCTGAAAATGATAACACTCAACATATTTTTAATGTAGAGAAAAAATACCGTTATACATGCAAAAAACAATGCGAAGTACATATGACGCACAAAATGAACATTTAACATCACATTTACTTTTATTGAAGATTCTTGTTGGCTAACATTGGGATGAGTGGAGAGCATAAATTCCATAGTCCTTCTCAACTTCTTCATCAAATTGCTGGCTTATTTTGCAGTTGTATTATATGCATAAAAAAACAAAGCGTGGCATTATTTGTTTGGATACTCAATACGCATGGCAGACCAGGCTGCAGAAAAATATTTAATGGAGGACATTTTTTCAGGGGGGCCCCTGCCAAAAAATGTATTCCCGCCGCAGGAGCGCACACCCTTGTTAAAGCTGCAATGCTGGAGCCTCGTCTGTCCACAACTGATTACTAAGTACGTGTAAGACAAACACTTAATATTTGTGTTTATCGTAAAGATATGTGTTTGAAATTATTTAAACCAGTTTATCGTATCCGTAAATTAAAAGAGTTCGCCATTTCTATCGTATCAAATGTACTGTTGTAGATGCAATGTTGATGTGCTAAAACCTATTTCTTGTTTAAAAGCTACATACAATATTAACTGTTATATGTTCATGCACATAATAAATGAATTAAGTGTTTGAATGTATTAATTCAATCAATATATTCTTGGTTGCCAAAAAGGGATTCAAAGTAATATTTTGATATTGACACATCTCATCTGTGCATACCGTACATTTCTAGAATAATGCACAGATTCACAGATGAGATGTGTCAATATCAAAATATTTTTTTTAATCACTAACATGTCATTTGGGGTTGATTTCAGCTTTTTAAAGGGTACCTTAACACGTAAACAGTACAGTATGTACTTTATCATATATATAACTCTATTATGGGTATAAAGGGTACTTCAACACATAAACAGTACAGTATATGTAATTCATTATCACACATGTAACTCTCTTGAATGAATACATCCAAACACTTGATTAATATTTATTATGTGCATGGACAAAGAACAGTTATTATATGTAGCTTCTAAAGAAGAAAGAGGTTTTAGCACATTAACATCGGATCAGTAACAGTCCTTTACAATCTAATTAATACCGTCGAAATGGCCAACTCTGACATAATAAAGGCCTAAATAATTTCAAACACATATCCTTATGATAACCACAAATATAAGTGTTTGTCTTACATGTAGAAATCATATTTGGACAGACGAAACCCGAAAGCTACACATGCTCCCGTGGCAGCGGGAATCAATTTTTGGCATGGAATGCAACACCGATGACTTGCCTGCTGGCGGTATCAGAGCAGTAAAAATCTAATTTGTCTTCTTCACTTTCTCCCAGGTGTCAGATATTAATTACGATGTGGATTTTGGAACATCTTGTTTTTTTTCTGGAAAAGCATCTGATTGGCTCTCGTTCATAAGTAACACTCACCCCTCTTTCAATGTACGCTATTAAAGAGTAGTGATTGTATATATTGTGAATTTGTCCCACCCATCGACAAGACAAAATTAAATATGATCAGATCAACATTTTTGTCTCTTTTGTACCTTACACACACCATGTCAGTTAATTGTGTTATTGTCATAAGTAAACTTGCCTTTGTTTTGATTACTTATCATCTTATTATTACCTGCTCCGATGTAAAATTACAAAACCCAAATAAAATAAACAACTTCCAGCCCAGGGCAGGCATGGCGTGACGCCGTGACTGACGTAGGGTAAATTGTGAAGTATCATGTTGTAACTGTATGCATATTCAAAATAAACTTAAACCATGAATCTTTGTCTTACTTTGAAATGTTTAAATACAATTTTACTCAAATATTGGACAACACCTTCCTTGCAAAGATCAAAGACAAGTAATCATGATTTGAAAATCTTGTTTTTAACAACTGGTAGATAGCAATTAAAAAATATATCATCGGTCACTGAAAGATGTGAGTGATGGGAAGAGAGGTTTTGATTCACTTTGCAGCATTCTGTTGGAAAGAAAGCACTTTCTAAAGCTACTTATCCAACATTATGATGTCAAAGGTAATTTCCCCGATATTACTTGACCCATTGCAGTACATTAGATACTGATAGAATGCAGCGGTATTGAATTCCTGCAAGCCTACTCACACGTTGAGTCATGTTTGGTGAAAGAGTCACGATGACCTCAGGACCAGTCATCAGCAGTGAGTTGGCATCAAGCTACAAGTACACCCTCCTCATTTTTGTTGACTTGCTAGACTGCATTTTCTTGGTGCAGGAAATTGGCCGGTCACTTCCTCTTGCTTCGTTTCCACTAATGGGCTCGTAAAGCTGGCCTTGGGTGAGGCATGCGAACAATGTGACGAGAGCTAGATCATTTTCCCTCAGATGGATGATTTGGGGTTTTATGAGTTCACTATTACCTCTCATTTGCCGTGTAAAAGTGGATGAGAAAACACAAAACTTTTGGAATCAAATCAACTTCTTGAACGTTTTGGTTCCCTCGCGGTTCTTTTAAATTGGAGCCTCCTCTTGTTAACCTAAAATAGCTTTGTAGACGCCAACTTGTGTGCCAAGACTTAACTTTGTGGCATCATCACTCAACTGCTATGTAGTATTTACCTTACACACACTGACTTCAGAAGGTCTTCTTCAAATATCGCACTAGACACTTGTGTTCATGTCAGCCTTGTAAAAGTATGTTCTAAGTTGAATTATCCATTTCCAACAATGTTCTACTAATTTTCTTTCTCTGGCATTTCGACTTCGTTACCACATATTTTTTACACATATAGTCGAGAATATTTCCTACCCTTTTCTGTATGAAAATCAACTGACTGTCCTTTTGTCACTACTGAAGTGAAGGTTGTCACCACACTACTGCTCTTCTTCAGTCAGACTTAAATGGTACTAAATTATAGTCATTTGGAACCTTCAATCTTGTTTTGATAGTGCACGTTCGAAGCTGACTGCTGTGTTGTGGGGCCAGTGTTAATATGAAGCTACTGTTATTATCTAAATTGCACTTTTTATTGGATCCTGAGTTTTTATGAAACGTATACAGAGGCATTTGTTTTGTATCCACGATATGCTTCTCAATTTGATCCATTAATGCCTTGTTCTTTTATGCTAGCTAATTTGGGGCTTTGTTTCATTCAGATGAGCACCATGCCCGGCCTGCCGACACGACCCTGTTTCTACGACATTGACCTTGACCCAGTCACGGAGGAGATCACCGGGCTCTTTTAAGCATAAATATGCTTACAGGCACAATTTGTGGTACTTTTTAATTTTTTATTAAGCCTCTGAATCTACAATTCCACCAAGCAATACAGTTAAAATCAAATCAAACTTCATGTATAAAGCACTTTTCATACATAAATTAAATTACATTTACAAATTACTGACTTAAAAACATGTTGAAGAGGTTAATTTAGCCTACTGATGTGTATATATAAATGGTTGATATATATAGGCTAGTAAGGTAACAACGTCACGCTAGCATCACGTGACACCTCTGATGAAGGCTGCAGAAGCAAGGTAACCAAAAATTGTCAGGTACAAAACTTTACCTTACTAGCCTATATAAATCAACCATTTATATATAGACTTAAAAACAATGTTCCGATGACTACCCCCGCCCCTCCCTCCCCCCACACACACACACTTCCCCCTTCATCACCTGTCCCATAAGCACACACACGCATACATACGCACACAAACAGGTGAATGCATGGTTAAGTACAGAGGAGCCAGGTGAAAAAACACTATCACAGGAGCCGTCTGCACCAGAAGGTCACCAGACCGTGGCCAACTGGAAGCTGGCACATATCTTGACCGATATAATCCTTGATGCACAGCGCTCCTTCCGAGGAACGCTGAAAAGTAATTATAATAGAATGTGTACAAATAGTAAGAACCATGATTAGGAATAAAGGATAAAATGAGTAAAAATTATGAAAATTAAAATATAGTTAATAATAATGCTAATACATTTTATTCATAAGGCGCCTTTCTGGGCACTCAAGGACACCGTACAAAATCAAAACAGTTACAGTAAATATAAATAAATAGAAGTACATAATATCTAGCATAAACAATAACAATAAAAAGTAGACTACGAATGACTTCAATAGAATTAATAAATATTAAGAAAAAGCCAAATCAAAAAGGTGGGTTTTAAACCTGCTCTTAAACGTGAATGTTCTCTGCAGCCCTTAAATCCTCCGGCAAGCTGTTCCATAGACACGGGAAAGATGCCATCACGTGACTTAATGTCCTGACTTGAAAAGAAGACAAAACATTAGATTTATTTTTTTTAATCCATTTTAACTCTCAACTAAAAGTCTGCTTACAATGGAGCTCATAATAAACCATCCATCCATTTTCTACCGCTTATCCCTTAAATAATAAATAACCATCCAAAAAGCGCCAATAATAATACTCCATTTACATTTCGCGACTTAAATATTAACCAAGTATTAGTGATATTGTTATTATAAGCACTAACGCAGACAAACTATTTATAGCGGCTCCATGATCACTAGTTTACTATGCTGCTATGTTGACATGATCGACTGATGAGCTGCTTCCCCGTTTTCAGGCTCGTCAAACTTAATTGTAGATCATAAATCATGCCTCTCACCTGGATAGTAGAAGGACAAAGACTTATTCCAACAAGTTGGTACACTTTGACAGCTAAATTAGACCCGAAAATGGTGAGAAAGACACGAAAAGACGCTTGGTTCCATCCCCCCTTTTCTTCGCGAGTATTATGAGTCATTCTTCATCTAAACGGGAATATAACAAGATTCTAGCACATATAATGACAGCAGATATTGTACAGTAAATTATTTTTTATTATGTTTGTTGGTTCTCATTAAGTCTGCAGAGGGTAGTAATCAGTGATGTTAAAGAAAAAAGCGAATGTCGTGATGCATTTTTAAAATTATAGCAGGTTATAGCTAAGTTATATTCTTTAACTAAAACAAATCATATTAGCATCATACAGTATAGCATAACAGTAATCATTTCTGAATAAATTGTACGTCTACGTGATGTTTGTGCCTTATAATCAAGTATTTTAGTAAATAAAAACCTGGACGACAAAATTAATTGTCACCCACCCACCTGGAGAGATCGTAATACCTGTGCTAGCTGTTACAGCATATACTGCAAAAAAACCAAAAACAGGATATCAGAGGAAGGAAAAAAGGCGCTGTACGTCTAAAAAAACCAAAGAAGAGCCAAAACTCGAATAAATATTGGTCTACCATATTCATTGCGGGCCAGTCTTGGACTAACTTTGGACGAGCAAGTAGATGTTTTCCTTGAGACAGGTAATCTAATGTTCCATTTTCCTATATTTTGTGTGTATCATTTGCGTGGCGACCTGTGTTAGACAGTCCGCAACAAAATACGAACTAGAGGATCCTCCAATTCAGTCTGTCAACAACCTATGCGTGTGCACGTAAAGCTCTCGTGCGCGATTTCCTGCACTTCCATATAGGAGGAGACTGGGAGGCACTATCAGCGAGGTGCGCAGAGTAAGGTGCAGGATTTATAATTTGAATTCTACCTGGTGACAAAAGATTCAAGTACCCCAGCTTTAATTCATCGCGTATGCTTAAAATGAGTAAAGTACGTAAATATTATATATTATTATAAATGTGCCTGTTACTACATTATAAATATACTTACAGCATGTATTTAAAACTTTAATGAAGGTCTTTGAATGTTTTTAAGGGCTTTACAGGCAGAATAGAGCGGCTCTCATAGGCTCCATTTTAGACAGAGTTTTGATCATTATTTACGAGTTAGAATGCATTAAAAAAGAAAAATGTGTTCTTGTCTTACATAAGAATTGTGAATGATATCCAAAAAAAGTGCAGTTCCCCTTTAGGATTGATTCTTAAACACACGGGGAGCCAATGCAGAGATTTTAAAACTAGTGTAATGTGGGCCCACTTTCTGGTTTTTGGACACCTGCAGCAGTATTTTGTAGTAATTCTAAGGGTGCAATAATCTTTTTAGACTTAAGAGCCGGTTATTACAGGTCATTGCAATAGTCTATATCGGTGGTCCCCAACCACCGGTCCGGGGACTGGCACCGGTCCGTTACACATTAGTTACCGGGCCACACAGAAACAATAATTCATTTATAAACTACCGCATTTTCTCCGACTTAACTTTCGCCTGTCCCACTAAACACACAAATAAGCTTGTTAATAGATGTATATTATAACTCCTTTGTTATAATACATGGGACAATGCACATTAATGGACATATAAAATGTTAATGTGCCAGATTGTAGCAAAGGCTACTTTTTTGCTGTTTTTATTTGCCACACATAGAAAGCCGGTCCGTGAAAATAATGCATACATTAAACCGGTCCCTGGTGGAAAAAAGATTGGGGAACCCTGATCTATATGACTCGTTAAAAAAGCATGCATTAGTGTCTCAGTGTTGCCCTGAGAGAGGAGTGTCAAATTTGTAAGATGATAAAACCTGTTTTTGTTTTATTTTCAATATGTGGTATAAAACAAAGCTCGGAGTTGAAAACAACGCACAACTTTTTGGAACCTTTTCAAGTAAAGTGATACTGTGGTTTTTGTAAGTAATCCATTCCAAAAGGTCTGATGAAAACCAAATCAACTCTTCCCAAAATAAATAATTCCAATCCAATTAATTTGTCCATACACACAAAAATATTAACATAACTAGAGGTGTGATGAGATGAAAAAGTGGCAATGTTACTCGTTTTCAGAAAGGTTGTCTCACAAGTAGAACGCAGTCAGAATTTTTTGGGACGTTTTCTTTAATAGTCAGAACTATATTCGTCTGGCCCTGCGTGAGTTATTGCAATCGCACATTAAGTGCGTTGCGCACACTACAAACTTGAGAGCTGCCTGTTCAAACGAGCATGGTGGTGGAAACACTTGGTTGCTCTCCTTCATTTGAGTTCCACAAGCACGTGTATGTCCAAGCAGGCCAAAGTGTCAATCATGGACACCAGTACGTAACAGAAAAGCATCTAATACACTGGATTGCTTCCCCCAGCAGTAATATGCCACTGCAGCAGCCCAGGGATAAGACAATATAGCCGAATCATTCAAATACTTCAATACACAGCTGCGATTTCAGATGCAGAAGACCCTGCAAAGCTCCTCAAAAAAGACATATTTAATTTACTTTATTTTAACTTGTATATTTTTTATATATTTTTTTTAATTTGTGGAAACAAGTTCAATGGTTATAAATTAATGTGTAGGTAGGGCATGCAAATTGATAAAAGACAAATTAAAAAAGGTTTCCTTGGCCAGTGGAACAACCATACAGATGTTTTGAATTATGAACCACTGACCGAATATGACTATACTTTGTTCAGTGGCTACTTCTGTTTTTTCAAGTAGGGGAAGCTCATTTCCAGCTATTCTCTAAACACAAGTACAGTTTCCATCCATCCATCCATCTTCTTCCGCTTATCCGAGGTCGGGTCGCGGGGGCAGCAGCCCAAGCAGGGAAGCCCAGACTTTCCTCTCCCCAGCCACTTCGTTCAGCTCCTCCCGGGGGATCCCGAGGCGTTCCCAGGCCAGCCGGGAGACATAGTCTTCCCAACGTGTCCTGGGTCTTCCCCGTGGCCTCCTACCGGTTGGACGTGCCCTAAACACCTCCCTAGGGAGGCGTTCGGGTGGCATCCTGACCAGATGCCCGAACCACCTCATCTGGCTCCTCTCGATGTAGAGGAGCAGTGGCTTTACTTTGAGCTCCTCCCGGATGGCAGAGCTTCTCACCCTATCCATAAGGGAGAGCCTCGCCGCCCGGCGGAAGAAACTCATTTCGGCCGCTTGTACCTGTGATCTTGTCCTTTCGGTCATAACCCAAAGCTCATGACCATAGGTGAGGATGGGAACGTAGATCGACCGGTAAATTGAGAGCTTTGCCTTCCGGCTCAGCTCCTTCTTCACCACAACGGATCGATACAGCGTCCGCATTACTGAAGATGCCGCACCGATCCGCCTGAACAAGACTCCTAGGTACTTGAACTCCTCCACTTGGGGAAGGGTCTCCTCCCCAACCCGGAGATGGCACTCCACCCTTTTCAGGGTACAGTTTCCAATAAAAGATAAAAGGTTTTTCCAAGAATGCGTCACTTAGAGGATTGTAAATGTGTCCATATCACCTTAACAGTAACATATTGAAACTTGAAAAAATATTTAGCCACTTTTCCAGGGTGTACCCTGCCTTCCGCCCGAATGCAGCTGAGATAGGCTCCAGCACCCCTCGCGACTCCGAGAGGAACAAACGGTAGAAATGGATGGATGGACAGTGGTTTATATTTGATAGGTGTTCTGCCAGTGGTTTATATTTAAAAAATGTTCTGCCAGTGGTTTATATTTCAATATTGCTGATTTGCTCATTTGGCTGTCGATCCAAACTGGATTAAGCCTCAGACAGATCATCTAAGCATCTTGCGGAAGCCCACATTGCATGCATTGTCTAATTTGGCTGCAGTGGAACAACCCACCCTATGCTGCCCCATTTAAGTCATAGCTTTAATACCGTTTAATGCACTGTGATGCTACGAGAATAAATGAGAAGAAATTGTCAGCTATCGTGAAAGTTGCCGACTCTGAACCAAAGTTCTAAGTGTGTATTTAGTCTATGAAATGTAAACACGAAAGTACATATTTTTTTAATCAGAATCAGAATCAGAAATACTTTATTAATCCCTGAGGAGAAATGAAAATGTTCAGCACAATCCCATTCAAGATCAGACAAACATTACAGGGAGACAGAACAGGATCACTGACGGGTCTGCCAACTTCCGGCGCCCCTTACCAAAAAGCTGAGATACAGGTAAGCGATGGGGGAAGGGGCATGGGGTGAGGGGAAAAAATAAATAAATTCAGTCTAAGCCTGGGCCCCTGGAGAGGGGGTCCAGACTCAGGAGAGGGGGTCCAGACTGAGGCCAAGCTTTTTCAGGCAAGCGGATCTTCCCTTGCAGTCTAAGATCAATCGCCATTGGCTCTGTTGTAAAAACTTTCTCAGTGTAGGAAGAGTGTATCCACCAACAGTTTGTGGCTTGAAGGGCAGACATTTTGTGCCAAGCAGCACAGCCATTGTGGGCGTGCTTTTCACTATCTGTGCTCATATATTCAGCAGAGCAGTGCTGTTGTTAGCTGCTTTGCTAATATATGTGCTTTTAGCTTAGTGTGTTTTGCCTTTTAAAAACAGTTTTCTAGTTTTGCTAGCTCAATATGAGTCCAAATAAAACAACAGACAAGCAATGTGGGGTTTGAAACATTTCACAGCATTGTTGTCTCTGCCTCTCCTCTCAATATACAAGCTTTTCGATTTAAGAACCAATTAAGTTTAGTAAATTGTGGTTCCACTGTACATTCTCATAGTAGTTTTCTTAAAAGCAAATGCCCTTGGAATTGTCCCAACTCACTGTACACATACGCCCCGAGTAAAAAAAAATGTATGTAAAAGTCGTGTCTTGTTCTCGTGAACCCAATATCATGTCTCGTTTTGTGAGATGAGTGTATCATTACACCTCCATAAGAAACCTATTTTATAGGCAAAAGTTGTAGTTGGACATGCAGAAAACACCGCAAAATAAATTTAATGAGGAATGACATTGATCAATGAACATTTAATGTCAATTTTGCCTTATTTTTCTAAAGGCTGCTAATGGCACCTTTATTTGGCCCAATGATTGCTTATTCTGCAGTTGTACTCAATAAAAATAAACAAGCATATGCTCCTATGAATGCTGCATTTTCTTTTCTTTCCACCTTTCTCTTAATGGTTCATTGCAAAATTGAAAGAGGTTATCTGATATTTTTTAAACCTTCACAATTAAAACGTGGCAAAATTCAACCTAAACTTTATTTTTTGGTGGAAACTGTGCTTAAATATATTCATTTGACTTACTGGAATTAGTCCCAAAAATGAGCAGGGATGCTGTAAGTGAGTCACACCTTAGTTTGTCCTTGTCAAAGCTCATCAGCTGAATGTTATTGTTGTTGGCCCGACCAACATTATTGATCCTTTCCATAAGGTTTCACTTACATCATTCGTGGTTCCATTCTGGCACACACACTTAAAAGCTTTGCGATAAAAAAACGACACACACGCTTGCTGTTAAATGCGTCATCCTGTTTCTGCTCCCCAGCCGGCGTTCCCAGGATGCTCCACGCGTACACCGTGAAGACTCATCACTGCATCACTGATGGGAAAGGCTCTCCCATTAGTCCTTCCCAGCAGCTCATATCCACATTTTGCTGTATTTGCACATGAGTGTAACCTGCCAAAGATAACCTCTAACCATGTTTCGTGTGGGTTGTCTTTGACATCTCCCGTGCAGCCTTTGTGTTTTAATGCTTATGTTGTTTATGTAAGAAATTACTCAGGTTTTTAGTAATTCTCTATTTTATACTCGTCAATGGACGCACAAATAGCCATTATGTCTAATCGCCATAGCAGCTAATCTTATTGCAGTTTTACATTGTGTTGTTGCAAAATGTTCCATTTTATTTAACAAGGTCACCAAGCAGCCTCTTGTGTGAGTGTAGGTCTCACATAAGAAGTAGTTACCACATGATGAGTGTTGTTACTCCATAATAACTTATAGTAATATGCTGTGGATATGAATGCATTTTTTTAAAAAGATTTGTATCTGCAACACTCTTTTTTTATCATGCTTATTTAGTGACTGCATTTACCTGAGGCTGGCAGCTTCAAAAACCTATTCAGTATTTCTGACAGTATCAATTCTGAGCTTTAAAAAATACATTCATTATACTAATAATGTGTTAGTGTTTTTATTTGCAGCTGTTGTCTTGCAGTTTGAGGTGCTGTACCCGATTTGAATGGGGCAGTAGAGGAAGCCCCCCTGCATCACCCCAGGGTGTAGAATCTCATGATGAGGTGTTTGGGTGCACGTGTGCACGTGTGTCCGTCACATGCAGCATTCCACATCTGTACAGTTTGTTATTGTGTGTGTCTGTAGCAGGCAGGATGTGACACTTTTAACTACAGTCAAGGCAACAGGAATGCACCATCTATACAGTGAGTAGTGTAACAATAGTGTGTGTGTGTGTGTGTGTGTGTGTGTGTGTGTGTGTGTGTGTGCGTGTGCGTGTGCGTGTGATTGAGAGAGATTGACGCCTCCCGAGTCGTTGACAGACATCATTGCCTTGTAACGTGATGGAAAATATCTGCTTTGACTTGACTGATGCAATGGGCACAAGACTCGTGGCTTGTTTACGCTCTCGTCTTTAAACAAACGTGTTTAGCACAATGTTTTAAACTTCGTGTGTGTGTGTGCAAAAGTGTGATAAAACATCTAAAAGTAATCAGACGGTAGGATATTAATGGCAAACGCCGCCGACACGGGGTATATTGTAAAACATTTTCCCTCCTGGATTTCGTGGGCTTTTTTGTAAAAAAATTTAGCCTAAAATGCCTTATTTCTCAGCATCTTTTTCAGAAAGTTTTGATGATTTGAAACTTATTTTTCAAATATTGTTAAGATTTGGATATACAAGTGTTTTGTGTCACCTTAGCCTAAAAAAGTACATACTTTAAACAAAAATTAGAAAATACTGTATTAGAGACTTAAAAGTAGACACTAGATCAGAATAAAAGCACATAGTCAGACCTCATTGTCATTTTACTGTATGTTTTTAATTATTTATAACTCATGATAGATCAACAAAGGCAGTTTGCTCTGTCGTCCACAAATTGGAGATATTCCCTGTGTATGTTTGATGATTGAGAAGCATTGGGCCATCTCAAACATTCATTTATGCTCCAACACACTTATCCATGCACATTAAGAGCATTTGTGAACTGTTGAGAGCGATCTATAGCGCTATTTTGTTGTTGGTAAATGAGAGACATTGAGCGATTATCATCACACTTCAACATATCTGTCATGTGAATGTTACTTCCTTACGAGGTCAGCATTGTAAAAAGGATAATATATTTTAATTGTCTTAACCCTGTATAAACAAATGTTAAGTTAATATATAAATACATGTAAACTAGAAAGCAAATGTTTATATACTACATTACCCAGAAAGCATAGCGCTGTAGACAAGAACAGGAAGTAGCTATTGACTGCACAAAAAGACGACAATTTTGTGAGCTTTGGTTAAGCCCGCAAGTGCTGTAATTTGCAGTGATTGTGTGATTGTTGTCTGTCTATGTGTGTTGGCTTGTGATGAGGTGGCGACTTCTCCAGGGTGTACCCCGCCCACCGCCTGAATGCAGCTGGGATAGGCTCCAGCGACCCGGAAAGGGACAAGTAGAAAATGGATGGATGGTTAAATTTGTAATCATTGGTGCGATCGCGACGTTGCAAATTCCTAGAGGGCCTGATTATAAGTCATTCAACACATTTACTAATATACATTCTCACTTAAATCAATTGTGTTTCTCCTTGGCCCATCCTCCAGCCCTTAAGTTTCAGGAAAATAAGGACACCACACTGTTGTTAGTTCTTCAACTAGGCCACTTAAAGGGAAACTGCTCTCTTTTTTTTGCCTATCGTTCACAATCATTATTAGAGACAAGAAGACTAAAGTTTTTGACATTTTTTTTGCATTCTAACTTGTAGAAATCGTCTCGTTCTTGTTGGCTAGCAATGCAGCTAATGGGAGCAATCCATTACACCGCTAAATCACTTTAAAAATGCATCCAAAAACTGTCAACAATACTTCATTTACGTTTTGTCACCTGTATAATAACCAAGCTGTAGCGAAATTTTTATTGTAAGAGTGAACAGAGGAACTCTTTCTCTATCGTAGTAACACATCGGCATGCTTCGGTATTAGCCGTAAAAACTAAATACGGAAAGAGATAAGATAACTTCTACGTCAGCACGAAACGCGTTTCAGTTTGTAATGCACAATAATATGCGATAAGACACTAATCTTACTGACTGAAAAATATGAACAATCATGTCACAGTATCTTTAAAATATTAGCCCACATTTTATGTTTTGTTTTTACACAGCTAGGCAGACAGTGTATGTACTGTAGTTGTAATAACAATAACATGATGGTCTGCGTGTATCATGTACAATATTAAAGTGTGACTTACTCGATGGGCAGTTGTGCGTTTGGTCCTGCAGGCCTGGGACGTTGTTTTTTTTCCCGGTTTATTCTGGATAAGCACTCCATTTATGTTAAACTAGCTTGACTTCAAGTTATAAATAATTATAAATGGGTTGTACTTGTATAGCGCTTTTCTACCTTCAAGGTACTCAAAGCGCTTTGACACTACTTCCACATTTACCCATTCACACACACATTCACACACTGATGGAGGGAGCTGCCATGCAAGGCGCTAACCAGCACCCATCAGGAGCAAGGGTGAAGTGTCTTGCTCAGGACACAACGGACATGATGAGGTTGGTACTAGGTGGGGATTGAACCAGGGACCCTCGGGTTGCGCACGGCCACCACGCCGTCCCTAAGTTCCACATTTACAGCTTGGAATCACGCCGGCTTCACTGGCTCGGCTTCCGTTCGCTCCAACGTCTCACTCTTTCTTCGTCCTCGTATATTCAGATTCAAAAATCCCCGCAACTCCCCCCAAAATTGATTAACTCGCTGGAATAAAAAAGACAATATAACATACATCCATAAACGTGGACGCATGTGAAAAAGTGCAATATATTTATCTGTACAGTAACCTATTGATTTATTTATATATGCACCTTATTGCCTTTTTATCCTGCACTACCATGAGCTAATGAAATGAAATGTTGTTCTTATCTGTACTGTAAAGTTCAAATTTGAATGACAATTAAAAGGAAGTCTAAGTCTAAAAAGATAAGATTGTGATTCCTCATTTGTCCAAAAATAGTCATCTTTATTGTCTGTTATCAAGTCTGCCATGATTAGAAAACACATTTGTGTTTGTTTCCGGAAGTAGGAACACACATTTATTGCCCGAAGTCGGAAGTGTGCTGCTATAGAAACGACACACAATGATTAAAATTACCAAAATGCGGTAAATATTAAACATATTACATATTGGTATGAACATGTCTGGTACTATATTATATATAGACTTGCAGTAAGCTTATAAAACGTTGATGGAGGCTTTTGAAGTTGTATTAAAGGGTTTTGAAAGCTAAAACGGTGACTCCCATTAACCGCATCTTTCAAGAGTTTTTTTTTATTTATCATCTTTAAAATCCTACTAAAAAAAGAGACATATGTATTCATAATGATTGTGAACGATAGTCAAAATTCCAAAAAAAAAGGTGCAAAAAAGATGTTAACTTCAGTGATCATTTATCGTGTTTCAAGCATTCATTTACGTTTGCTTTTCACTGCAGACACACACTTTCCATCTATGTAGACTTGTATGAAATTGACTTATGTGTAACTTGAAATTTCCCGAAAAAATGGCACGTGGCTTGACCCCTCAATTAACATCCGAACTGAACCTCTACGTTTGTTGAGACTTTACATTATTAACCTTACATATGACTCAGTGCTAAATATCATTAATTTGTCACTTTCCTCTGGCACTGTTCCCCTAGCATTCAAAAAAGCGGTTATTCATCCTCTGCTCAAAAAACCTAACCTCGATCCTGACCTCATGGTAAACTACCGGCCGGTGTACCACCTTCCCTTTATCTTGAAAATCCTCAAAAAAATTGTTGCACAGCAGCTAAATCCACACTTGGCGTCTAACAATCTGTGAACCCTTTCAATCCGGTTTCAGCGCAAATCACTCTACGGAGACAGCCCTCGCAAAAATTATTAATGATCTGTTGCTAATGATGGATGCTGACGCGTCATCCATGTTGCTGCTACTTGATCTTAGCGCTGCTTTGGATACCGTCGATCATAACATTATATTAGAACGTATTAAAACACGTATTGGTATGTCAGACTAAGCCTTTTCTTGGTTTAACTCGTATCTTACTGACAGGATGCAGTGCGTCTCCCATAACAATGTAACCTCGTAGTATGTTTAGGTAACGTGCAGAGTTCCACAGGGTTCGGGTCTTGGCCCTGCAATCTCCAGCATCTACATGCTGCCGCTAAGTGACATCATACGCAAATACGGTGTTAGCTTTCACTGTTAGGCTGATGACACCCAACTCTACATGCCCCTAAAGCTGACCAATACGCCAGATTGTAGTCAGCTGGAGGCGTGTCTTAATGAAATTAAACAATGGATGTCCAGCAACTTTTTGCAACTCAACGCTAAGAAAACGGAAATACTGATTATCAGTCCTGCTAGACATCGGCACTGTCTTGATAATACCACCTTAACATTTGACAACCAAACAATTACACAAAGCGACTTTGTAAAGAATCTGGGTATTATCTTCGACCCAACTCTCACATTTGAGTCACACATTAAAAGTGTTACTAAAACGGCCTTCTTTCATCTCCGTAATATCGCTAAAATTCGCTGAGATCATTATTCATGCGTTCGTTACGTCTCGTCTCGATTACTGTAACGTATTATTTACGGGTCTCCCTATGTTAAAAGATAACAATTGGTACAAAATACGCCTGCTAGACTTTTGACAAGAACAAGAAAGTTTGATCATATTAGGCCTATACTGGCTCACCTGCACTGGCTTCCTGTGCACCTAAGATGCGACTTTAAGGTTTTACTACTTACATATAAAATACTAAACGGTCTAGCTCCATTATCTTGCTGATTGTATTGTACCATATGTCCCAGCCAGAAATCTGCGTTCAAAGAACTTCAACATATTAGTGATTCCCAGAGCCCAAAAAAATTCTGCAGGCTTTAGAGGTGTTTTCTATTCAGGCTCCAGTACTCTGGAATGCCCTCTCGGTAACAGCTAGAGATGGACTAGACTCACATTATTAACTGGCATCCATTGCTCCGGTCACCCAGGGGGGGGTTCCCACATCTGCGGCCCCTTTCAAGGTTTCTCGTTGTTCCCATTGGGTTGAGTTTTTTCTTGCCCTGATGTGGGATCTGAGCCGAGGATGTCGCTGTGGCTTGTGCAGCCCTTTGAGACACTTGGAATTAAGGGCTATATAAATAAACTTTGATTGATTGACTTTATTAAGTCTGTTAAAGAAACGTGTATATAATGTTGCATCCAGCATGATCATGCTCATGATGGATGTATTCCAGTGGGGAGAGTTGACTTTTTTTCACTTGTAAGACTGATTAGAATGTCGTTTATAAAGGTTGACCACAATTGATATTTGTTTGTCCATTGTGGGAAAACATATCCAGTACAGCTTTTCCCCATAGGACCTAATGAAATAATCTATTTTGGGTCCAAATGTAGGGGGTTGGGGGGGGGTGGTATTTTTAATTGTTTTGTTTTTTTTGTCATAAAAAAATACAATCCTGTGTGCTTACAGACTGTATCCCTGCAGACTGTATTGATCTATATGGGTTGGCGCACTAAATTTTTTATTTTTTTTATTTTTTTTTTTAATATCTTGTGCGGCCCGGTACCAATCGATCCACTGACCGGTACCGGGCCATTGTTTTAAGTCATATTTTAACTGCCATATAGGAGAGCGTGCATTAGTCTTGATTTGCAAGCTCGTTATTTTGCAATGAGATCTGAACTATCAAAGTCCGTATGGCCATTGATGCTCTGTGTGACTGACAAAGTGTGATATTGAATGAGCAATAAATGTGACCGCTGTTCTTAATATATATAATCAAATGTACTTTAAATCAATGCAGATTTCCTTCAATACTGCAGCATTATTATTCTTAAAAGAGCTCCTCAAATGGGTTGCAATTTTTTAAATGGTGTAGGTGTACCTAATTTTGTGTCCTTCATCATCACCTCACTGATGCTGCAAGGCGTGGACCCCCATGTGATGCTGAGGGGGAAGGAGTGGGGGGGCGGGGGATGTCTCACTCTTCATCACTCCCAGAGGTCACACACACACACACACACACACACACCCCTCTGTGCAGCACCTCAGCCAGCTCGCAGCCAGTTGAAGAGGCTTTCATTAGGACAGTGGCCGGATACCGACCCGATCTCCGCAGGCAAGCCGCACTCCAAGCACCGTCGCTCGGCCATGGGAGCAGAGAGCTCAGCGCAGCAGGACGCCCCGAGCGTGGAGGAGGCTGCCTCGGCCTCAGCGTCACCCACAGCCGGGGAGCTGGGCGCGGAGGTGAAGGTGCTCCCGGAGGAGGGAGGAGGAGGAGGCGTCCTCGATAACAAGGTAGCCTGCTATCTTTTATTTGAAGTTCTCTTTTTAAAATGCATTTTTTTTGTCGACTCGCATTTACGTGGTTGGAATGTTGACGATCTTGAAGCTCTTTTTTTGCTGAGTAATGCTTTAGAGTGGCAATGTCCCGCAGTAATAAAGCAGATTTATAACACCGACAAGTCCTTTTTCTACGCCTTCCTAAAACCATATATATATATATTTTCAGATGAAACATCATAAGGTTACAAGCTTGGCACTGCCAATGATATGGAGGCACCTGACTTGCACAGCTTTGGAATATGCTTTCATATTTGTGTACTGCAAAAAATAGGAGTCCAATAATTAATATTAATTGCTCCAATAATTAAGAGTATGGAAGTGTCCATTGTATAGAAAGTATCGTATACATCTTAAATATAATGAAAATGTACTTCTAATTGTTTTTCTTAAATTTATTAATGAATGATGCATGGATTTTAGTAAAATGGAGGAGAGGGGTAATTAAAAAACAGCGTTTTCAGAGAAAATACAAATATTTATATATATTTTTATTTATTTATTAATTTGATAGGGAAATCATAACACAGGTACTGAGAAAACAGA
>NC_084581.2:21860000-21870000 GCF_033978685.3 Nerophis lumbriciformis
AATGAGAAGGTGTGTCCAAACTTTTGGCCTGTACTGTACATATTTACATATATATATATATATATATATATATATATATATATATATATATATATATATATATATATATATACATATATATATATATATATATATATATATACATACATATTTACATATATACATATATACATATATATATATATATATATATATATATATATATATATATATATATATATATATATATATATATATATATATATATTTACAGTACAGGCCAAAAGTTTGGATACACCTTCTCATTCAATGCGTTTTCTTTATTTTCATGACTATTTACATTGTAGATTGTCACTGAAGGCAACAAAACTACAAATGAACACATGTGGAGTTATGTACTTAACAAAAAAAATGTGAAATAACTGAAAACATGTTTTAGATTCTAGTTTCTTCAAAATAGCCTCCCTTTGCTCTGATTACGGCTTTGCACACTCTTGGCCTTCTCTCGGTGAGCTTTAAGAGGTAGTCACCTGAAATGGTTTTCACTTCACAGGTGTGCTTGAAGCTCATCGAGAGAATGCCAAGAGTGTGCAAAGCAGTAATCAGAGCAAAGGGTGGCTATTTTGAAGAAACTAGAATATAAAACATGTTTTCAGTTAGTTCACCTTTTTTTGTTCAGTACATAACTCCACATGTGTTCATTCATAGTTGTGATGCCTTCAGTGACAATCTACAATGTAAATAGTCATGGAAATAAAGGAAACGCATTGAATGAGAAGGTGTGTCCAAACTTTTGGCCTGTACTGTACATATTTACACATATATATATATATATATATATATATATATATATATATATATATATATATATATATATATATATATATATATATATATATATATATATATATATATATACACATACATATTTACATATATACATATGTATGTATATATATATATATATATATATATATATATATATATATATATATATATATATACATATATATATATATATATAACATAAATACAAGAAAAAGGACCAAAATAATGGAAGCAAATACTATAAAAAAATAGTATACTCATAAAATATAACCTGATTGATACAGAGTGCTAGCAGCCGACTTCTAGCAGCGGCAATCGTAACATTCACTTTAGTAAAATTTAGTCTTGTAACTTGACATCAATCTCGTACTATACTATATTTCCCTGCATTTATGTCATATATATATATATATATATATATATATATATATATATATATATATATATATATATATATATATATATATATATATACAGTACAGGCCAAAAGTTTGGATACACCTTCTCATTCAATGCGTTTTCTTTATTTTCATGACTATTTACATTGTAGATTGTCACTGAAGGCATCAAAACTACGAATGAACACATGTGGAGTTATGTACTTAACAAAAAAAGGTGAAATAACTGAAAACATGTTTTAGATTCTAGTTTCTTCAAAATAGCCTCCCTTTGCTCTGATTACGGCTTTGCACACTCTTGGCCTTCTCTCGGTGAGCTTTAAGAGGTAGTCACCTGAAATGGTTTTCACTTCACAGGTGTGCTTGAAGCTCATCGAGAGAATGCCAAGAGTGTGCAAAGCAGTAATCAGAGCAAAGGGTGGCTATTTTGAAGAAACGAGAATATAAAACATGTTTTCAGTTAGTTCACCTTTTTTTGTTCAGTACATAACTCCACATGTGTTCATTCATAGTTGTGATGCCTTCAGTGACAATCTACAATGTAAATAGTCATGAAAATAAAGAAAACACATTGAATGAGGAGGTGTGTCCAAACTTTTGGCCTCTACTGTATGTAGCATTTGAAAGCATGTATCTATCATTATTGCAGAAATACACAATTCAGTGTATTTAAGCATTGTTTTGGTCACCCTGTGTATTTAGTCAGATTTATTTTGTAAAGTTGACTTACATTGCGGGTATCTACTGCTTCGGTTTGTCAAAGCACACTGATGATTGCAGAAACTGCTGATTAATCGCAAGACAACAATATGATAGTGTACTTCGTTCTCGAATCGAGTGGAAATTCTGTTTTTCGTTTATGGCGTGTGAGGGCAGCAGCAAAGAAACTAAGAATCTAAGATCAGCCTAGTCTGGGGGCATTTAACCACACAGGATCATTTCACACTAACACAAATAGCCCTAGAAGTGTAACAGAACATCCTGATCTCACAGCACTGTACACGCTTAGTTTAAAAAAAACAAGCATCAGGGAAGTGGTTGCCTCTCATTTTTTGAAGCAGCTGCTTCCTGCTGTGACATCACTGATGTCTTATGTTTTGATAGTGTCAACTCAACACTGCGTTTCACCTAGTGCAGTGTTCATTTTGACAGCAGTTTTTAATTTAGTTTCAATTATAGTTTTTTGACAAAAACGTGCTTTTGTCAAATATTAATCATCTAAATTGATTTAGTTTTAGTCTAGTTTTAGCCAACAAATCTACATCACATGTTGGTCTGCTAAAAGTGCAGTAAATTTGGTCGATTAAAATATAAAGTATAAAAGATAAGGCCTCTTCAAAGTTTATTTGAAAGTAAAGTACAGTTTAAAAGTTTGGACACACCTCATTCAATGCGTTTTCTTTATTTTCATGACTATTTACATTGTAGATTGCCACTGAAGGCATCAAAACTATGAATGAACACATGTGGAGTTATGTACTTAACAAAAAAAGGTGAAATAACTGAAAACATGTTTTATACTCTAGTTTCTTCAAAAATAGCCACCCTTTGCTCTGATTACTTTTTCGCACACTCTTGGCATTTTTTCGATGAGCTTCAAGAGGTTGTCACCTAAAATGTTTTTTTTTTGTACTTCACAGGTGTTGTAGGAGCCTAAATGTTGTTTAAGTTCATTTACATTTTATGGAAGGTGCTTTATGTTTAGTCAGCCAAAATGGGACTATTTACTTTATTTGCATGCTTAGAATAATTGTAAGGTACACTTTATTTGTAATTATTATATTTGTGTGAATAATTTGATTATGTACTATTTTATACTGCTTTAATACAGTGAAGATTACGTAACTGTTTAATTGCATATATAGCTTAAGGCAGTAGTTCTCAACCTTTTTTCAGTGATGTACCCCCTGTGAACATTTTTTTAATTCAAGTGCCCCCTAATGAATTAGAGCAAAGCATTTTTGGTTGAAAAAAAGAGATAAAGAAGTAAAATACAGCACTATGTCATCAGTTTCTGATTTATTAAATTGTATAACAGTGCAAAATATTGCTCATTTGTAGTGGTCTTTCTTGAACTATTTGGAAAAAAAGATATAAAAATAACTAAAAAATTGTTGAAAAATAAAGAAGTGATTCAATTATAAATAAAGATTTCTACACATAGAAGTAATCATCAACTTAGCGTGCCCTCTTTGGGGATTGTAATAGAGATCCATCTGGATTTATGAACTTAATTCTAAACATTTCTTCAACAAAAAAAAAAAAATCTTTAACATCAATATTTATGGAACATGTCCACAAAAAATCTAGCTGTCAACACTGAATATTGCATTGTTGCATTGTAATGAATACTTGATTTGATGTTCAGTTTATGAACTTACATTCATATTTTGTTGAAGTATTATTCAATAAATATATTTATAAAGGATTTTTGAATTGTTGCTATTTTTAGAATATTTAAAAAAAATCTCACGTACCCCTTGGCATACCTTCAAGTACCCCCAGGGGTACGCGTACCCCCATTTGAGAACCACTGGCTTAAGGATCTGTGTGGTAAGATGGTTTTGCACACAATGTATTGTGAGTAATGGTAGTCAGGTATATGGGGGAATCGAGCCACACAGTTTTTGACCTCACTCTTACTTTTTCTTACTCTTTCTTACCGTAACAAACTCGCTTCATTTTGCCATTCATTTGTTCCCACGTCGTTATTGTTTTACGTTTTTGAATGATTAAGTTCACAAGTAAACGATACAAAACGAAGAGGAGCGTCTGGAGTTTTGTTTGTTGTTGCCGCAGCAAGCGAGAGCATGAGAAAGTAGAGGAGCGTCAAGCTAAGGCTTCAATGGGAATCTACAGGTGTGCTTAAAGCTCATCAAGAGAATGCCAGGAGTGTGCAAAGAAGTAATCAGAGAAAAGGGTGGCTATTTTGAAGAAACTAGAATATAAAGTTAAAGTACCACTGATAGTCACACACACACTAGCTGTGGGGAAATTACCCATCACCTTGTTCCACCCCCTGGGAGGTGAGGGGGGCAGTTGGCCCGGGAATCATTTTTGGTGATTTAACCCCCAATTCCAACCCTTGATGCTGAGTGCCAAGCAGGGAGGTAATGGGTCCCATTTTTATAGTCTTTGGTATGACTCGGCCGGGGTTTGAATTCTTGACCTACTGATCTCAGGGCGGACACTCTAACCACAAGGCCACTGAGCAAGCTATAAAACATGTTTTCAGTTAATTCACCTTTTTTTGTTAAGTACCGTACATAACTCCACATGTGTTCATTCATAGTTTTGACGCCTTCAGTGACAATATACAATGTAAATAGTCATGAAAATAAAGAAAACGCATTGAATGAGAAGGTGTGTCCAAACTTTTGGCCTGTACTGTACCTTTATTCAGATAACCTGCAAAGCATTTGTTTAACCTAAAATTAGCATGATATTATGCTCAGTAATGATATCTTGCTCCACATGTCAATGCTAATAAATATCTTACAGGCAGTGTTTATGTTTCTTTTATACAATGTCTCTGGCAATGCAGGTGTGTATGTGTGTTGTGAGACCGATCGAGTTACAAGGCATGCTTTCATCATAATTTGGTTTAAGCGGAACAACTGGAAAACGCAAATACAAATATGTGGCGTGGCAAATTTATCCATCCATTTTCTAAGGGGGGCTGAAGCATTTCATTTGTTAAAAAGTGTCCGCCTCAAATAAATAAATAAGAAATGCTGCATCAACATCCTCTCTTTATGCTGTGCGTATGACGTAAGCACTTGGGACCACATCAAAAGTTGTCATGCCTTTAGATTTACCATTAAATGAACATGAAACAATTCCTTGAGGCAGAAAAAAATGACTTGATCATTTTTTTGTAAAGAAGTAATACGGTAGGTAGAATTAGCTTTAACTTAGTTGTGTAGATCAGTGTTTTTCAACCACTGTGCCGCAGCACACTAGTGTGCCGTGAGACACAGTCTGGTGTGCCGTGGGAGATGATCTAATTTCACCTATTTAGGTTAAAAATCTTTTTTGCAAACCAGTAATTATAGTCTGCAAATTATGTGTTTTTGTTGAGTGTCGGTGCTGCCTAGAGCTCGGCGGAGTAACCGTGTAATATTCTTCCATATCAGTAGGTGGTAGCCGGGAGCTAATTGCTTTGTAGATGTCGGAAACAGCGGGAAGCAGCGTAAACAAAATAAACAAAAGGTGAGTGCCCCTAAGAAAAGGCATTGAAGCTTCGGGAAAGCTATGCAGGACGAAACTAAAACTGAACTGGCTACAAAGTAAACAAAAACAGAATGCTGGACGACAGCAAAGAATTACAGCGTGTGGAGCAGACGGCGTCCACAAAGTGCATTTGTACATGACATGACAATCAACACTAAAATAGGAGCGCAAGACAAGAACTAAAACACTACACACAGGAAAACACCGAAAAGCTCAAAATAAGTCACGGCGGGATGTGACAGGGCGTGACAGTAGACCTACTTTGAGACAAGAGCTATAGTGATGCATGGTTGGTTATGGTTATGGTTTGAATTCATATCCAACAATTGCGACAACGACTTTTTACTGTCAACTGAGTTTAGGTTTTTAACAATTTCTGCTGGCGGTGTGCCTCCGTATTTTTTCAACGCAAAAAATGTGCCTTGGCTCAAAAAAGGTTGAAAAACACTGGTGTAGATGTCACGATCAAGACTGGCCTAGCATCAAAAATGAAATGTGTCCTCTTCACTTTCTCCCAGGTGTACACATATAACAATGTGGAACAAGTTTTACTATACATTTTAAACTAAATTAAATATGATTTTCATCTTGTTTTTATTTGTGAAATATCCATTAATTTTGTATTCGTCTTAGTCAACGCGCCTTTGTTTTGATTTGTTATCGTCTTATTTTCGGGAAAATAGGTTGTTGACAGGAACTAAGAGGAGAATGATGAGTCAACGGAATGAACACTGACCTAGTGTCTCCATCAGCAGCTGAATGCAGGTTGTGTTGCTGGCCAGCGCAGCGCCCACATCAGGATGGATGCACATGTTCGCCAGCACCCTGACAAGCTTCACCAGCACATCCTCGCCATCCCGTGCGCTGGCCGCCGTGGGTTGCGGCGAGTCCTCCCTCAGCTGGTAGTCGTCGTACAGCCGCAGGAGGGTGTCCGCACACGCCTCGCAGCGGAAGAGCTGCTGCCGAGCCTCGTCACTCTTGGACGTGAGATTGCCCAGCGTGAAAAGCAGTCGCACGACCAGGTCCTGTGGGAGAGAGGTGATGCACTATGGTTAACTGTCAGAACATTAGGCACTCCTTGTATTACTTATATACGTCAGGGACAGCAAAGCCTTTTCTGCTGGCCAAACATAACCAGAAATCATTAACATAATTAAAGATAAATGTAAAATTTTTAATTACTTTCCCAAAATATCTAAAAGTATTCATTTTCTCTTCATGTCATATTATGCTCCTTCCAGCGCTGTTGTTTTTAGCTTATAGAAGTTTTATCCAATCAGAATTCAGCTAGCTTATGTTGCCATGCTGTACAAAGTCTGCCCGAGACCTTCAGAATCAACAATGCGGGCGGGCGTGCACTGTAAGTGAACGGGAACATACAGTTGATAGACAGCTGCGATAGCCAATCAGATCACGAGTTGTTGTCAGTAAGGCCTTCTAGATGGCCTAAGGCAGATATATACAGTGATGTTATGAGCCAGGTAACATAAGAACTCCATTACCCAGCATGCTCCAGTAGTGAAGAGCATGCGCAGTAGCCCCGTTTAGATTGTTGAATGTAGACATGCTGGCAGCGGGATGTTTTTGATGAGCACGCTGTGGAGTAAACTTTAAGAAATCCGCCAACACGCCTCATCTGCATCTTTTATGATTAGACAAGTCAACACATATATTTGCAAGGCCATTTTCAAGAAGGATATTTAAAAAGAAACTACATCTTGTGAGAAAAAAAAATAATTTTCTGCCATTTTTGGGTTTTTCGGGACTCCTGATGAAGTTTTGAGACATCAACTACATGTAAAGGACCAGATGTCGGCCAACCCCGGAAGCTAGCGCTCAGCTGTCCCGGCGATGAAATGTGAGCTCAGATATTTTATTTCTTTATTTTTTCCTCGTTTAATATGTTTTTTGCAATTTTTATTTTGACAGTACCACATAAGATAAGTTTTAATTGCTGATTTTTAAATGCGCCAGAAAATAACTCGTTTTGTACAATGTTGATGTGAATCAATAACCAGTAGTGCGTATATGTGTTTCTCCAGCAATGGTCATGTGGTGACATAAATGATGGTAGTTTTAGAGGTAATCATTGGACACAAGACATCATTGAAGGCCTAGGTGGGAAACGCACGGCCCGCCACTGAATCTACACCATTACACACTACGACCACAGTAATAAACATCTTGTTGAATGAATACCTCTCTGGTAGTTTTAATCAAACCTGAGCCATAGTATCTTTGTCAAGGCAGAATTCTTACATAACATACGATAAATTATTAAAGATTACCTAATGTTGTGAACTAAGAGTATATTAATAGCAGAATGTCGAGTCGCGCTACTGTCGACCTGCTTTCCTCTGCTAAGGTGTACCGAATTATCTCATACTTCTCAAAGGGGGCGACTGATAACTACTTGCACGTCCACTCCGTGCCGCTGTTTGTCTCATATGGCAACACATAATTGTCACTCACATAAGCATGCAGTGACAGGTAAGAGGAGAGGACAAAGTGTGTTGTCAGGACAATGCGCAACGTGTGTATGTGAAAGTGTTATCCCCCTAGCATACTCAAGGGAGGGGCCCACATTTGTTCTATTATTGTACTTTTTGAATCCTTCTTGGCTGGGTCATCTTATCTGGATTAATACATGTCAACACTTGTTGACAAATGTGCTTGGACACGCTGTACGCAAACAACATGATAGAAAAGAAAACAGGAACACTGCTGAAGCTCATCTGTTTAATCTAAGAAACTGCAAACTATTGATGGGTAAGTAATGCCCCAGTAAGTATGTGGCACACTCACTACCTGTATTGACAATGCACTTGTACACTGTTAGTGATTCATAAAGGTCATCTGCTGAATTGACAAAGTCACAACATACTACACCACATGTCAACATAAGAATAAACCATCACCCAACCATGCAAATTTTGCATTTCCTTTGGAAATCGAGGTCCCAGAGTCTGGAGGAAGACAGGAGAGGCACAGGATCCACGTTGCCTGAAGTCTAGTGTAAAGTTTCCACCATCAGTGATGGTTTGGGGTGCCATGTCATCTGCTGGTGTCAGTCCACTCTGTTTCCTGAGATCCAGGGTCAACGCAGCCGTCTACCAGCAAGTTTTAGAGCACTTCATGCTTCCTGCTGCTGACCTGCTCTATGGAGATGGAGATTTCAAGTTCCAACAGGACTTGGCGCCTGCACACAGCGCAAAATCTACCCGTGCCTGGTTTACGGACCATGGTATTTCTGTTCTAAATTGGCCCGCCAACTCCCCTGACCTTAGCCCCATAGAAAATCTGTGGGGTATTGTGAAAATGAAGATGCAGAATGCCAGACCCAAAAACGCAGAAGAGTTGAAGGCCACTATCAGAGCAACCTGGGCTCTCATAACACCTGAGCAGTGCCAGAAACTCATCGACTCCATGCCACGTCGCATTAACGCAGTAATTGAGGCAAAAGGAGCTCCAACCAAGTATTGAGTATTGTACATGCTCATATTTTTCATTTACATACTTTTCAGTTGGCCAACATTTCTAAAAATCCCTTTTTTGTATTAGCCTTAAGTAATATTCTAATTTTGTGACACACGGAATTTTGGATTTTCATTTGTTGCCACTTCAAATCATCAAAATTAAATGAAATAAACATTTGAATGCATCAGTCTGTGTGCAATGAATAAATATAATGTACAAGTTACACCTTTTGAATGCAATTACTGAAATAAATCAAGTTTTTCAAAATATTCTAATTTACTGGCTTTTACCTGTATATATGTATACATACGAACACACACACATATATATTTACTATTAATATACAAATATATAAAATAATACATATAATATATATTATATATATATATAAATAATATATATACATATACACATATGTACCCATACATATATAAATGCATATAATTAAAAAATATATATTTTAAATGAATAAGAAAGGATTGTAAAACGCACAACTCTGGTCAACAAGCCAAATAGTAAACAGGAAGTTTAGTGTAGCTCCCTTATTTGTTGCTATAAAATCAAAACAACCCCTCACTTCATAATTGTTCTTTTTTCTTAGTTACATTTAGATTGATGATGAAGATGTAACGCGACGTCAAACACCACTCTTTCAACTTCATTTTGTATAAACTGTCACCCGTGAGCCAAAATAAGCGTTTCCTGATAAACACAGTTTGGCGCTTGGCCAAAAGACACAGCAGCTGTATCGGTCACATGTTTTTTGACACACACAGAGGCTTGGACGTGAGGACACCCACCGACTCACCTGTTTTTGGTGATGTTTGCTCAAGAGTTCTAAAAATAGTTGGTAACAGTCGGGGGTCTCAGCCAGTGAGAGGCGACCCTCCGCATAAGAGGAGAGTTTACTGATGAGGAGAAAGCACAGCAAGAAGCACATTGTCTCATAAAGAACACATGTGGGCCCAGTTCTTTCTATCAAACGAGTGCTACCTGAAGATTCTAGAAACATTGGTGCAGACATCTTGGTCCTGGCTATGGCGCTGCAGCACCAAGCAAAGCTGTGACATCAGCGAGTAGGAGAC
>NC_084581.2:21875000-21902500 GCF_033978685.3 Nerophis lumbriciformis
TACTGTTGTTTTTCGACATATAAATAATACAAATACAAAATTAAGTGCAACCAAATTGCTTTATGTTAAATGAGCAGTGGTTTGACCTGCAACTTCTCCTACAATATTATATCAGAGGCAAGTCACAACAAATGCAAACGCCACAACCCAACAACTTATAGCCAAAACACAACAACTAAAAGCGAAAACACAAAAATATAAAGATGAATGGGAAGTGACAGCGCTCAAAGATATAATGAACCAAGTTGGAAAAGGAAGTGAAGTGTAAATAACTTAATTTTTACTTTTTCAATAATACTAATATATTATGTCCGTTACATTATTTTCAATCTTCTACCTCAGGAAGTTCATCTGTCACCATAACTTGCTCCGCTGTCACATCCCTCACATCTACCCTTTGTGGCTTAAGAGTTGTGTTGTGTTGTTTGTATTTGTTGTAGCAGAAAAGTAATAACCAGTTCATTCTCACAAACCTGTTCTAAATTCTGGTCCACCCTTTGAGGTTGTGACTCCTGGATCATCATTGGGCTGTATTAGTCTGCTGTAAACACCAGGAGACACAAACAGGCTGGTTACATAACATCATATTTATGAGTTGGGACAGCCAAAATAAACCTGATTACTTTTTTTTTTTTTTTTTTTTTTTTTTAAATATTAGTTGCTGCCACCAGATGACCCGAATCCCTATCGCACCAGGAAAAAGGACCTCATCTCTGTCTTGGGCCTTAGGTCCGGGCTTGGTCTGATACAGATCCTAACCTAATAGGTAAGCTTTTGGACCTACAGTCGTGGTCAAAAGTTTACACACACTTGTAAAGAACATAATGTCATGGCTGTCTTGAGTTTCCAATCATTTCTACAACTCTTATTTTTTTGTGATAGAATGATTGAAGCACATATTTGTTGGTCGCAAAAAATATTCATGAAGTTTGGTTCTTTTATAAATTTATTATGGGTCTAATGAAAATGTGACCAAATCTGCTGGGTCAAAAGTATACATACAGCAATGTTAATATATCTGCAATAAGGCGCTTTTGGTAGCCATCCACAAGCTTCTGCTTGAATTTTTGACCACTCCTCTTGACAAAATTGGTGCAGTTCAGCTAAATTTGTTGGTTTTCTGACATGGATTTGTTTCTTCAGCATTGTCCACACGTTCAAGTCAGGACTTTGGGAAGGCCATTCTAAAACCTTAATTCTAGCCTGATTTAGCCATTCCTTTACCACTTTTGACGTGTGTTTGGGGTCATTGTCCTGTTGGAACACCCAACTGCGCCCAAGACCCAACCTTCGGGCTGATGATTTTAGATTGTCCTGAAGAATTTGGAGGTAATCCTCCTTTTTCGTTGTCCCGTTTACTCTGTAAAGCACCGGTTCCATTGGCAGCAAAACAGGCTCAGAGCATAATACTACCACCACCATGCTTGACGGTAGGGTGGTGTTCCTGGGTTAAAGGCCTCAATTTTTCTCCTCCAAACATAACGCTGGGTATTGTGGCTAAACAGTTCAATTTTTGTTTAATCTGACATCACATGGACAAAGATAAGACCTTCTGGAGGAAAGTTCTATGGTCAGATGAAACAAAAATTGAGCTGTTTGACCACAACACCCAGCAATATGTTTGGAGGAGAAAAGGTACTATTATGCTCTGGGCCTGATTTGCTGCTAATGGAACTGGTGCTTTAAATGGGACAATGAAAAAGGAGGATTACCTCCAAATTCTTCAGGACAACCTAAAATCATCAGCCCGGAGGTTGGGTCTTGGCCGCAGTTGGGTGTTCCAACAGGACAATGACTCCAAACACACGTCAAAAGTGGTAAAGGAATGGCTAAAGCAGGCTAGAATTAAGGTTTTAGAATGGCCTTTACAAAGTTCTGACTTGAACGTGTGGACAATGCTGAAGAAACAAGTCCATGTCAGAAAACCAACACATTTAGCTGAACTGCACCAATTTTATCAAGAGGAGTGGTCAAAAATTCAACCAGAAGCTTGCCAGTGGGAACCAAAAGTGCCTTATTGCAGTGAAACTTGCCAAGGGACATGTAACCAAATATTAACATTGCTGTATGCATACTTTTGACCCAGTAGATTTGGTCACATTTTCAGTAGACCCATAATAAATTCATAAAAGAACCAAACTTCATGAATGTTTTTTGTGACCAACAAGAATGTGCTTCAATCATTCTATCACAAAAAATAAGAGTTGTAGTAATTATTCGAAACTCAAGACAGCCATGACATTATGTTCTTTACTAGTGTATGTACATGTTTGACAACGACTGTATAAAGTGCTGTTTATCGAAGGAAATTGTTTTATTGTAGAACCGGTATTGAAGTAAATACCTTTCACTTTGAGTTCGGCGTGGACCAGGTTTATGGGGAACATTGTAGACTTTGTTGTGGTCTCCAGAAAACAAAGACTGCGGTGGCGGTAGCTTTTTCGACACGCCTGGTTTTAATCGTTCTTGTGCTTGAAAACAAAAGAAATGAGACAAAGCAGAAATAGCTTGTTGTGAAGTTAAGGTCAACATGTTTGCATACCTTCTGCATGTCCAGCAAGAGGAGGTAAAGTGGTGAGAGACGTTGCCCTGAGAAGACGCGCCCGTGTCCCCGTCAGCCCCCGGTTTGTGTCCACTGATTCAGTGGGAGGTTTGGGAAAAGACTTCGAAACCTCATCCTTACCGGGAATTGCAGTCCTGGACTTCTGTTGTGGAACCAGACACATTACACCAGGGGTGTCAAACTCATTTTAGCTCAGGGGCCACATAGAGGAAAATCTATTCCCAAGTGGGCTGGACGATAACTTAAAAATAAAGACAACTTCAGATTGTTTTCTTTGTTTAAAAATAGAACAAGCAAAATCTGAAAACATTCAAATCATAATGTTCTTGGTTTTTTACACTTACCGGTACATGTTGCTGCTCATAGTAGTCTATCTTCATTTGTTGTGATTTATAATTTCTGAATAAATTACCGGTATGTGATAATGTTCATCAGTCAAATAGGTGTGAGTCTGGCAGAGTTTTAAAATGCTCTCATCGGTGTAAAATTTTAATATATCAGAAGATGTAATAAATAGTAATATCAAAATCAAATTACAGCATGTTGTTAATGTCATTTACTAATTTTCCTTAACTGATGTACTAACATCATGTGGTTTATTCTGTACATATGTAGTAGTATCATCTACAACAAAACCTGTGAATTTGGACTCATTTCATGAATCGCACATGAAGTTAGAAGGGGATACATGTTATTTCAGCATATTTATGTGCGCCCAGATGATGTGTCCCCAGTCCTCTATCTCAGTGTTTTTCAAACTTTTTTGAGCCAAGGCACATTTTTTCCATCGAAAAAATACGGAGGCACACCACCAGCAGAAACGTTAAAAAATTAAACTCCACCAGGTTGTCTTTTTTTTTTTAAGTTTGTTGTTGTTTTCCTGTGTGTAGTGCTTTAGTTCCTGTCTTGCACTGTTATTTTGGTGGCTTTTCCTGTTGTGTTGGTGTTTTCCTGTAGCAGCTTCACGCCTTTCTTGGAGTGCTATTGCCTGACCTGCTTTTTATTGGCAAACAAGACTATTTCAGTTGTGTGGACGATTTCCTTCTTTGTGGGGACATTGTTGATTGTCATGTCATGTACGGACACACACTGTAAGTCTTCAGTGTGTGTCGTCCAGCATTATGTTTTTGTTTACTTTGTAGCCAGTTCAGTTTTACCTTTGTTTTGCATAGCCATCCCTATGCTTCATTGCCTTTTCCTTTCCCTTTTGTTCATTTTTGGTTTAAGCTTCACATACCTTTTTACCTGCACGCTGTCTCCCGCTGTGCTCTGCATATTGGGATCACGACAAACCATCCTCAATGCGTTCCGACTTCCACAAAGCAATGAACTACCTGCTGCCACCTACCGAAATGGAGTACTACATGGTTACCCTGCCAAGCTCTATACGGCACATTATTTGCAGATTATAATTATTGATTTGCAAAAAATATTTTTCGGACCAATTAGGCGAAGTTGCATCATTTCCCGCAGCACACCAGACAATATCTCACGGCACACAGGGGCGCAGTGGTTGAAAAACACTGTTATAGCACATAGCTCCGCCCCCTCTGAAGTCAAGCGCACTCCTGCGGAAGGGGATACAAATAATTGCTATTGTGTCATCCAGTGGACATATTTAGAAGAGCATTTTTTTCATTAAGAATTCCATCTAATTTTTGTAGTCCTAAAATAATCTCGCGGGCCGGATAAAATCTGTTCGTGGGCCTGATCCGGCCCACGAGGCCGTACGTTAAACACCCCTGCATTACACTATCAGTGTGTTGGTTGTGGAAGGATGCGGGTAAGAGGTCACTCACGTGTTCTAAGGGAGATAGGTGAGACCCTGATGTTGGCCGGGATTCTGAGACATCAAAACTTTGTGCGTGAAGACTGTGAAGATTGAGAAAATGATTTAAAAAAGTGACCTATCAGTAACTTCAGAAGATTGGGACCAACCTGAAGGTAGATGAAGGTCTGCTGTTGTGGTCTGCACGGACAGGGCTTGCAAAAAGTTGCCTTTGTCCATCTCTAGGAGTGCAAGGTCTCTGGGTGGACTGGGCTCGTAGGATGCGTCTTGCTTCGCTTACTATTTCCGCACTTGTTTTCAAGGAGGGGTGCCTCCTCGGCAGAAAAGGCCCACACAGCTCATATTTTCTCTCCATGGCGCCCGTCAGACCGCTGTGGTGTTAGCTAAGTGGTTTTCGCTTCATTGTGAACGTTTGAGGACTGTACTTATTTTGTTGGTGGGGCTAACTTCAAGAAAGAGAAAAGAACGAAAGAGAAGTTATCGATATATCAGAGACATGACATGGATGGATACAAAAAAAGGAATGGATTTCCGACTAGAAGGATATACTCAATTCCATTAATAGAGTCAATAAGAATGGAGGCGGAGTTGCGGTGTATGTGATGAAGGACTAATTTAAAACATTTGTATGCTCGTACAACACTAAAAACCTTTAGCATATCAGTATGTGGAATTACATTATGGAATGGATTAAGTAAAGAAGTTAGACTTAGACTTAGACAAACTTTAATGATCCACAAGGGAAATTGTTCCACACAGTAGCTCAGTTATGGAAAGTGTAAGGATGGAAAGGACAATGCAGGTATAAAATAGACTAAAAATGTACAACGTAAGTTAAACATTGTACTGATATGATCCAGTTTGAGAGGTTGTTCAAATAACAGTGCTTACAAAGTACAAAGAAGAAGAATTATGAGAAATACCTTCAACCTTATTGAAAATTGGATATTCTTAATCTCAGTATGTTTATCATGACTGACTTAATTACTATTACAAGAACTGCTGTATTAATCATTCACTGATGTTAATGTGCTACAAAAAGAAGTCAGTAAATGGATGTATGTATTTGTAAACGCTCTCAAGTGGGAAAAAGGTAGGATTAAATAAGCTTTGCTTCTTCCTACTCCTTTTCGTACATGATGTAAAGATAAATGATATGAAATTGTGTGATGTATTATGCTGTAAGTGTGTTCATGTTCGAAAAAACTATAAAGAAAGAAAGAAAGAAAGTAAGTAAGAAAGAAAGAAAACCACATACTTCGTTTTGGGATGGATAACTCGGAGTGAAGGCGAAGTTCCGCAGTGTGCTCCGTCTCCATGGTGACCACATGTTGCTGTGGTAGCGAGCACAAACAAACACGAACAATAGAATAAATGTTGACGTTAAACGGACACAATTTGCTGCGGTATGACAGAAAAACAACAAAAATAAGATTTTTAAAACTTACCGTGCACACTGGGCAAAAGTCTGCTGAGGTCCTTTGTGTTAGAAGTCGTCTTCCAGTAAACAAGACAAATGGTACATGACTCCGGTAATAGTTACGGTTTTAATGTCCCGTCAAATAATTTCTGTTTGTAAATCCATTGTCCTGTAATATTGTGTTGAAACGATAAAACATAATTACAAGCAGTGTTTAAAATATTCCGCTACGAACTGACAGCAGTCTTCAACAGTTGTGATGTCATCACTGCTCGTCGGAAGCACGTGACTTAACTTTTTTTATTTTTTTATTTTTTTATTGAACAAACATACATTTATAATACACACAAAAGTCAAGGCACTTTCAACATCAAGGAAAGAAAACAAAAGCAAATACAGATAGAGTATTAAATATGAATAATCATAAAAAATATATATATAAAAAAAAAAAGACAAGGTCTATCTGAATCACTTTAAATGTTTTTAACAAATATATCAATTTAAGGGCTTTTGTACTCTTAATCATTCTCCATAACTTGATTGATAATTGTAAACCATTAAGCCAATTAGAAAATGTAGGCCTTACTTTCATAAATCGACATTTATGTAGAAAAAAATTGGCCTGGAGCATAATAATGTTGACAAACATTTCTATGTTACAGTCGTTTATAAAAATACCCAATTTGATCTCTTCTGTAGTGAATGGGGACATCTCCACACCCTTGTTTCTCAGCCAAACGTTACTTAACCGGACGCGAGGAAATCGATATCACTTCAATATTAATCGTCATGACTCATGTTCAGCTATTGGTTTACAAGTAAGTAGTAGAAATTGTAATGACAGGACTCGTTCTCAGTGGTAGCCAAGCTACATTTAATGTTTGCACAATCTAATAAGAATATGTTGATCATTATTCATTAGATTATAAATGAAACATTCATAACATGACATGTGAAAGTACAGATCAGCACTCATTTTATCTTGTGTAAATAATTGGTGTTTTATTGAGGGTATTAAGAAATAACATGGAAAAGTGAACTAAGAAGACTCAACTGTATTGTGAACCTCTACAAACGACAACATTTGCAAGGAATGATTACAAATTAACTATTTTGTGACTTGTGAGCAGCCAATGAGGTTAAATGTCCTGAATACTGAGGCATTGAGGTAGATCAACACGATGGTGATGGTGTTATCCTTGATTACAGTTGTTCTAAGACAAAAAAAAAACCTACACTCACACACAATTGTTTTAGTGCAATAGCCCGATTACAATCAGTATTTCAAAAAGCACAGACACTCCGCATGTCTCTTCCTACTCCAGGCTGCATGCTTTCCTGATGTCATTTGGGTGTTCCAAGGAAGCTCGGACAAACTGATCGAACACACGCTCCATGTAACTCTCTCCACGCGGGAACCAGCCTTCCATGAAGGCTATGTGTCCACCATGGGATGTCATCAAAAGTGCCACATTTGACAGGTCCTGGGCTATGGTGAAGGGGATGTCTGAAATGGAAGGAAGTAGAATTAGATTTGGTCAGTAGTAACAGTCAGTGCTCATCCTGTAAAACTGACAGTGTTGTGGAGAGAAGGGGTCGTCGGCTGCATTGAGACACAAGATGGGCACGGCGATATGAGGCAGTTTTTTGTCCGGGCTTGCATCGTAGTAGTATTCTGTGCATGTTTCGTAGCCAAACAGCAGCGTGGTAAAGCGTTCATCAAATTCCCGAATAGTGCGAGCCTTTGAAGAGAATGAAGATGAAAAACATTTGGAGACTGAACATATGAAGGTTAAGAAATTTGTTCTACCTGGATGACATTCTCAATGTCCACTACTTTCTCCAGAATCTTCCTGTGCCTGGAAGACATAGTCCAACCGATTTATTAACAGGAGAGAACATTTTCCAAGGACACCCCCCCATCACCCTATAGCAGGGGTGTCAAACTCAAATACAGAGTGGGCCAAAATTTAAAACTGAACAAAGCCGCGGGCCAAGGTTGAACAAATTAACCTTTTTGATAGAGACCCAAACAAGTTTTGCATTAAATATTGAACAAGCCAGGCTTATATAACTTTATAGTGACATGCAAAATCGAGTTTCAAATAATAATAATAATAATTAAAAAATATCAATGGCATATCAGATACAATTTAAATAAAAATTTAATGCCTGTTTTCTATTTGCAGCAATCTGAGGTAAATATCAACATTAACTTTTTCCACAGGCTAATAAATTTGAAAATAAAATAATGAATAAACCAACCATTCAGGACTTTAAACTGCTCAGTTTGCAACACACTGATCTAATCTGATGTGCCCAAGCCAGATACCTGCCATATTTTCTTGGATGCTAGTTCATTAATGTCGGGGCTCAGGCTTTGAGCTGAGGCAACCTTCATTATCGAACGAAGGTGTTCATCAGTCATTATATCTCGTATTCCACAGTCTTGGGGACGTGCCTTACAGGCACTGCTTTTAACGTCCTCTACGAGCTGACGTCACGTCCGCTTTTCATCCCTTCTAACAACGTGCCCGCCCAGTCACAAGATATGAGCGGCTCCTGTACACACGTAAATGCAAAGCATACTTCATCAACAGCGATACAGTTTACACTGAGAGTGGCCGTATAAGCAACTTTAACATTGTTAGAAATATACATTTTGGGAGAACATCCGCACAGTAACACAACATAAACACAACAGAACAAATACCCAGAACCCTTTGCAGCACTAACTCTTCCAGGACGCTACAAGGTGTGTGTATGTGTGTGGTGGGGGGGTGGGGGGGGGGGGGGGGGGGGGGGGGTGGGGGGGGGGGGGGGGGGTTTGGAGGTAGCGGGGGTGTATATTGTTTTATACTGGCACCCTCAGTGTAACCTCTATCGCTGAAGATCAAGTATGCGTTGCATTCACTTCTGTGTGCGTGCCAAAGCCGCACATATTATGTAACTGAGCCAGCACTCATTGGACTGGACGAAAAGGGGACGTTACAATTCTCGGGAGGGGCACTGAAATTTGGGAGTCTCCCGGGAAGTTTGGCAAGTATGAGAATTAGCGGTGTACCGCGGCACCGCCGCTGTATATAATCGGCGGGCCAACTCTAGTGTTAATTTGATATCGCCTCACGGGCCAAGTGAAATTACACAGCCAAATTTGGCCCGCGGGCCAGAGTTTGACACCCATGCCCTGTAGTCTGGTATTTTTTTTTTTTAAATTTGTTTTCGTCATAAAAAAATACAATCATGTGTGCTTACGGACTGTATCCCTGCAGACCGTATTGATCTATATTGATATATAATGTAGGAACCAGAAATATTAATTATAGAAAGAAACAACCCTTTTGTGCAAATGAGTGTGAATGAGTGTAAATGGGGGAGGGAGTTTTTTTGGGTTGGTGCACTAATTGTAAGTGTATCTTGTGTTTTTTATGTTGATTTAATAAAAAAAAAAGTTTTATTTTTTTTTATTTTTTTTTATTTCTTGTGCGGCCCAGTACCAATCGATCCGCGGCCCGGTGGTTGGGGACCACTGGTTTAGATGACCTTAATTTCGCTAACAAGTTCTCTATATGTATTTTTTTAATGCAGAAAATGAAAGTGACAGTTTTTCCCATGATATCAATTAGTTTTAGAGCAATTGGCAGATAACTAATTGTACTTGGCACACCCCTTTCCATCGCCATAATATATGCCGCCCCCTCTTGGTGTGATGTCATCTTGCAGAACTGGAGCCCATTTCCCCTTATATACAGTGTGGATAAAGGCAAGCAAAACTGTTATTTTGATCACTTTATGGCAAGTTTTTGTTACCCTGGTCCATGAATACTTCAACACTAATGGTTAGCAGTATGAGCAAAAATTAAATATAAAAAATGGTAATATAACCACAGCCTTCTTGAATGTTTTTTTTATTTTATTTTTTTTACACGATTGAATTAATGCACGTTTCTCTAATTTGTATTCTCCTACCCAGACTCACCCACCCCATGTAAAGGAAGTTGTGAATGAAGGCATTGTCCATGTGATTAATTTAAGTAATGGGGCAGCCTTCGCCATGATGCCTTTGTTGGTTGTGAAAATAGTGCAACATGGGATTTTCTTAACACTTGTGATTCATTGAAGTCATTGAAATCTGTGGAAAAAACGATAACACTTTAAATGTGCAAACGTTGTATTTATCCAGGCAGTGTTTGTCGTGTGTCTGTTGTCATGGTGATTTGATCACGCACCACATCATCTTCTCACTGGCTTGATGTAACTGTAAATTCGACTTTGTTTCACTTGTACTAGCCACCCTGATGTTTTGTGTGATGTTAAGAATTCTGTTTCGTACAAATGTTTGCTTATGTGTGTGTGTGTGTGTGTGTGTGTGTGTGTGTGTGTGTGTGTGTGTGTGTGTGTGTGTGTGTGTGTGCTTGAGAAGCTGATGGTTTGACATTACCTGTCAAAAAATAAATAAAATCGATAACATATTTCAGTTATTTTGTTTGTTATAATTTTTTGTTGATCATTGTGTTCAATAAAGCAATTCATGATGACCACTTCCTCGTCCTTTATATTGCATCTGTAAGAGTAGACATTATTGCTATTATATAGTCGCAAAGTTCAATGATGACCACACGGTCCAGACGAAATCATTAAGAATTGAACGTCTGTCTTGCTAATACTTGGTAATTAAGTTAAGTTAAAATACCAATGATTGTCACACACACACTAGGTGTGGTGAAATTTGTCCTCTGCATCCCCTTGTTCACCCCCTGGGAGGTGAGGGGAGCAGTGGGCAGCAGCAGTGCCGCGCCCGGGAATCATTTCTGGTGATTTAACCCCCAATTCCAACCCTTGATGCTGAGTGCCAAGCAGGGAGGTAATGGGTCCCATGTTTATAGTCTTTGGTATGATTTGGCCGGGGTTTGAACTCACAACCTACCGATCTCAGGGCGGACACTCTAACCCAGACCTGGGCATTCTGCGGCCCGCGGGCCACATCCGGCCGGCCCTTTGTGCGTCCCTGTCCGGCCCGCGTGAGGCCAATCATAAATTACAAAATAAATTTAAAAAAGTATCTATGTCGAGTGTGCAATACAACGGTGCTGCTTTTGTTTTGAAAAGCGTTATTTGTATTACTTCCGTGTAGACGTTTGCGCGTGGGTGAATGTGAACAGCGGCAATCACAAATTACAAAATAAGGTTTAAAAAACATCTATGTCGTGCGCGCAATACAACTGTGCTGCTTTTATTTTGAAAAGTGTTATTTATGGACATATGTCTGGGTGTAACCTGTGAGTGAAGGTGCACAGCTACAAGTGATGCACGGTTTACCCCCGAGACGCTAAAAAGAGAAAAGTTGATGACGAATGGCGTGTTTTCAACAAGACATGGACTGCCAAGTATTTCTTTACAGAAATTAAAGGTAAAGCCGTGTGCTTAATTTGTGGTACACAGGTTGCTGTGTTTAAAGAATATAATTTGAATCGCCACTACAAGACGAAGCACCAGGAAAATAACCGGAATCTGTCTGATGAAGAGCGCGCAAGGGAGGCTGATGCGTTGATGGTAAAATTGCAAACCCAACAAGGACTTTTTGCCATATTTCACACCCCCAGAATGCAGCTGTCAGGACAGGTTTCGTCATTTCTCACAAATTCGCCAGAAAAAGTAAGGCGTTTTCTGATGGAGAGTTTATTAAGGAGTGCTTATTGGACTCTGTTGCGCTGATATGCCCTGAAACTTGGAGCTTCAGCTGAAGAACAGAACGGCCGACTTTGACTGTTTTTCGCTGGCTTTGCATGAGAGCTGTGATGTACGTGACACCGCCCAGCTGCTCATCTTCTTACGTGGGATAACTGCTGACTTTCAAATCACGGAGTAGCTGGCAGCCATGCAGTCAATTAAAAAGGGACAACCACAGGTAATGACTTGTTCACATAGGTAAATGCGTGTTTAGACATATGAGGACTGATATGGTGTGACAACAGATGGTTGTCCAAATCTGACGGGGAAAAATGTTGGACTTTTAAAGAGGATGCAGGATAAACTTTAAATTAACACGGTGCAGAAATTGACATTTTTGCATTGTATTATACATCAGGAAGTGTAGCGTAAGACAGTGTTAAAAATAAAACCATCAAAAGCAATCTGCTTTTGTATAAAGTTAAGTTAGGTTAAATGAAAGTATTATTCTTATTATTAATAATAATAATAATTATTATTATTATTATTATTATTATTATTATTTATCTTACGGTATATCAAAAATAATATTGAGCAAAATTTAATTGAAATATTGTCGATGTGGCCCTCCAGCAGTGCTCAGGTTGCTCATGCGGCCCCTGGTAAAAATTAATTGCCCACCCCTGCTCTAACCACTAGGCCACTAGTAGTGAATATGCAGGTCACGAGATGTAAATGGAGTATTGTTGGCATTTTTTGAGTTTTTTTAAGAAGGCTCTATAAACGCAATAGAGGACTCCTATTTGCTTCATTTGTAGCCACCTCATACTTGCCGTATATTAAAAATTAGAATGCATAAGGAAGGATTGCATATGTGATCTTGTCTTACAAAGTGATTGTGAATGATAGGCACAATTCCCCCCCAAAAAGTGCTGTTCCCTTTTAAACTGACCTGAGGACAGCTTTACACAGTCCGAGTGTGAGTTGTCTGTTGAAGAGCAGCCAGTTAAGACGTTCTTCCATGGAGATAGCGGACTTTTGTGCATCCCAGGGGACGGAGATGGTCAAACCCGCCACCATCCCGGACTCCGACCCCTTACGGCCCAAGTAGTTCAGCAGTATCATGCTGCACATGCAAAAAAGAAGGATCAGTAAGCAAGACAATAATAATAATATCAAGTATTAGGCAAAGACTGAGACAATTCACCCTCCCAAAGAGACACCAGCACCAAAGATGGGGGCTTGTGGGTAGAGGCTTTTGACATGGCACACCACATGCTCTAGATCTGAAGTGTTGGCGGCACAGAATGTTTTCGGGGTCTGAAGAACAGGAGGAGAGACGATACAAATAATGTAAGCAGTACATTTGCTGACTAGTTTCAACAGCGAATGAACACACTTAGACTAGCAAACTGTTAAAATCATAATTAAATGTATTGACTGGGCCAAATTAAATTAAAGGAGGCAATGGAAACATTTCTAGAAAATAATTGATATTTTACAGTATTTTACTGTAAAATATGTATACTAGCACAAATAAATGAAAATATTATGGAGCTCTTAAAAGGGATATGGGGGATTTTTTTTTTTTTATATGTATCTCGTGCTTACGCAAAAGTTTCTCGTGCGCACAAGATGTTTTCCCGTGAGCACAAGAAACATACTGTATAGGGACTATGTTTCTTGTGCGCACAAGAAACTATCTCGTGCTCACGCAAAAGATTCTCGTGCGCTCGAGATGTCTCGTGAGCACAAGAAACATAGTCCCTATATGTTTCTTGTGCTCACGGGAATACGTATCGTGCGCTCGAGATAAGTTTCTCGTGCACACGAGATACATATCTAAAAAAATGTTTTCCCCCACGTCCCTTTCGGGGCTCCATAATATTTTCATTTATTTGCGCTAGTATACATTTGTTATAATTTATTCTTGTATACAGTACAGGCCAAAAGTTTGGACACACTTTCTCATTCAATGGGTCTTCTTTACTTTCATTGTAGATTGTCACTGAAGGCATCAAAACTATGAATGAACACATGTGGAGTTATGTACTTAACAAAAAAAGGTGAAATAACCGAAAACATGTTTTTTTCGAGTTTCTTCAAAATAGCCACCCTTTGCTTTGATTACTGCTTTGCACACTCTTGGCATTCTCTCGATGAGCTTCAAGAGGTAGTCACCTGTAATGGTTTTCACTTCACAAGTGTCATAGTTTTGATGCCTTCAGTGACAATCTACAATGTAAATAGTCATGAAAATAAGAAAACACATTGAAATGAGAAGGTGTGTCCAAACTTTTGGCCTGTACTGTATATATATTTACTCTATTATTTGTGGAGCTTATCGCAGAATGTTTTATATCTAAAAAATATATTTTACAGTTTCAAAATTGTAATTGTCTAAAAATTCCAACTTTATTTTTGCAATTTGACTTTGATTAAGAATACGTCATTCTCGCAAAATTAGTACTCATTGTTGGTAAGGATTCTTTCTGGTATTTACCTATTAAGTTTCATGCACGTTGCATGGTAGTTTGTTTTGTGAGAGCTGTTTTTAACATGTCTTTTGTCCTGTTTAGTTAAATAAACAAAATATAAGAAATAGCTCCCAGTATTAATTGCTAACTATAACAGTATTGTTTAATTATTACCACTCTTTTTGATAATATTAGTTAACAAGAGTTCTTACAAGCAGCTCTTCGCCTCCAAAGCCTCTGTTGTTGAAGACCACACATCTAGAAGCACAGGATCTTTTTTTTATCATATAACACTTCTTGCCCATTTTAGAAATATAAATAGAACAAGTATTACTGGCCAACCTGTAGCCATGCCTGGTGGCCTGCTTGATAGCATGGAGCACATAAGATTGCTGGCTGTTCCCCGTCAAGCCGGGAAGGAGAAGCACCGTGGGCCGGGTGGAGGATTCTGGGTAGGCGGTGCTGGCATCATTGTCCACCCAGTCAAGAGATATCTGACCACCATCAGCTGTGCAGATCCGCGTACTGTGTGACAACACAATGTTACAATCAAGGAGGAACAATCCTGACAAGGCAGATTTGAACCAACTTGCGATAAGTGACGGCAGGTCTGGACTTGATGAAGTAGGAGACCACCGTTTGAAGACGGCCTCCCCAGCACCACGGCGTTGGACTGAAGCGCTCTGTCACCACGGGACAGTGCTGGTGGAGGAACTCGCGGAAAGCCTCGCTGCACACCAGAAGGGGCCTCTGAAAAGAAGAGACACCATTTATTTAATTTTCACTGCAGACATTGGTAGTAAGACAGGGGTCGGCAACCCAAAATGTTGACAGAGCCATATTGGACCAAAAATACAACAAAAAAATCTGTTTGGAGTCGCAAAAAATTAAAAGCCTTATATAAGTGTTATAATGAAGGCAACACATGATGTAAGTGTCTATACTAGCTATGTTAGCCTACTATCAAAGGCTGACACAAATCTTTGTTGACAGAAATGTTGTATTTTAATTTTTATTCTACAGATTTTTGCAACATTGGGAATCATTAGTAAAATGGAGGCTTCTCACAGGATGAGATAACTTCTGGAAATGGCTGGCTCAGAATGGCCAAAGGTATAGATGTGTGTGTCCAAGTTTAAGGAAACGGCAGGCTGACTTCTTCTAACGGATTTATAACAATCTTTGCGAGCTGGGTAACGTTTGCTGTGGTCTGGAACAAGACGGCACACAAACAACACAGTAATGCAGCCAATATTAGATACCACCATCACCACCTTAGAAAACACTTGGCTCTCCAAGTACCACCACAGTGACCAACGTCAAAATACAGTAGCATGGTAGGCCTAAGTATTCATTAAAAACAAGGCAGAGGTTTTATTTAATAAGTATATTATACACAGTTTGAACAGTAACACCGTGTTTAAAAATAGGAAAATAAAAAAACTGTACTTTAACCAAGTGATTATTTGGTGTACCACTAGATGGTGCCCGTGTACCAGTTTGAGAACCCCTGGTTTATTAATGCATCTGACAAATTTACAACTAATTCAGAAGAGAAAGTCTTGTCTAGCATGAGGCAAATCAGGTAGGTTAGGATAGTGCCATCATGGACAAAGGTAATATGAAATGAAACTAGAAGAGGCAATTCCTGAAGGAATTGCGTGTGATGCACCAATGCTGAGGTTGAACTGAAATCCTGGAATTTTTTTTAGAACTGTTGAAGTAGAGCACATCATTCCCAAAGAGGCGGAATATTTTGAAGTTGGAACAGTTTGAATCAGATGAAAAATGTGGGAGTTGTAGAACTTTGAAAAATGTCCCATTTATTTCAATGGCAATTTCCAAAAATTTGGGAATTTCGGGAACAGCGGAATTTTTTTTGAGAATGGTAAAAAACGAATGGTCTGAATGAGTTCAAATGGTTGGTGCTGGAATTTTTTTGAATCGGTCGAGAAATGTTGAAGTAGTAAGGTGTTGAATTGAGAAATGGTATTACGGAATTCCTGGAATTTCGGGAAAACCGGGAATTTTTCCTGTTCAAAAACAACTTAGTTTTTTTGTCCTGATTAAGAGGAATGTTTTGACGGAGGATTAGTTGAAGTGGGTTGCAAAATGTGGGAGGAGTAGTCGCCAGAAAAAGGGGTTGAAAATAGGGCTTTGGAAAACCAGGAATTCTGGAAAATCCTGGAATTTTTTTTAAACCTAGAAAAGGGGTTGTTTGAATTTCCAGGATGGTGTAATGTGTTGAAGGTGGAATGGTTTGAATAGCTTGAAAAATGTGGAAATGGTGGAAGATTGAAAAATGGGAAAAATGTCCCAGAAAACCTGGAATTTTGGGAAAACTGGGAATTTGTCAAGGGAAAGCCCGCGATTCCTGAATAGGCTGAACAGTTTGAAGTCGAAATGGTTTGAATGGGGTGAAAAATGTGGAAGGTAGAGCGCGCCAAAATCTAGAGAAGAAGAATAATAATAAATAGATGCATTTTGGTGTAGAAAACCATGTGTGTGAATGCTTTGGAGCATTCACACAATAACACAGTACAACTTAAGAGAACCTACCTGAAAATCCATCCATCCATTTTCTACCGCTTATTCCCTTTTGGGGTCGCAGGGGGCGCTGGAGCCTATCTCAGCTACAATCGGGCGGAAGGCGGGGTACACCCTTGACAAGTCGCCACCTCATCACAGGGCCAACACAGATAGACAGACAACATTCACACTCACATTCACACACTAGGGCCAATTTAGTGTTGCCAATCAACCTATCCCCAGGTGCATGTCTTTGGAGGTGGGAGGAAGCCGGAGTACCCGGAGGGAACCCACGCAGTCACGGGGAGGACATGCAAACTCCACACAGAAAGATCCCGAGCCCGGGATTGAACCCAAGACTACTCAGGACCTTCGTATTGTGAGGCAGATGCACTAACCCCTCTTCCACCGTGCTGCCCCCTACCTGAAAATATCTGAGAAATTATTATTATTATTTTTTTTTAAACAAAATACTTTGCCGCGCCACACCAGTGTGCCGTGAGATACAGTCTGGTTTGCTGTGGGAGATTATGTAATTTCACCTTGTAGGAGCCAAATAGAGAGCCATACTTGATTTATGTTTATTTTATTATTTTTGAGTGATTGATGTGTGTATGTCAGTGTGTACCCTTTGCAGGTGGTGAAAAGTTCCCACGCAAGCCTATAAGGGGCAGGAGCGTGCTGGGCGCGTGATTTGGCAGTTGGGCACCAGCATACCGTCTTTGACCTCACCTGTCTGTAGACCTCGGCTCATTCATTTTGTTTCCCGAGTATTCTGTTCCTTGATTTTTGTAAATAAAACAATCTTCAATTGCGCTGCTGGATCAGTTTGAATTAGTGGATGGATAGCGGGAAAAGGAAGAATTCGTGACAAGGAAGGCTGTGTATATGGTGTGAGTCAGACAAGATGCCCACGCCACAAGTGGAACAAACATTTGAAACAAAGGGGTTATAGGAACAATCACTTTCAGTGTTTTATGCCACTTCACACCTATTTGGGTTAAAAATATTTTATCCATCCATCCATTGATGCTGTCTGGAGCTCGGCAGATTAACTGTGTAATACTCTTCCATATCAGTAGGTGGCAGTTAGTAGCTAATTGCTTTGTAAATGTCTTATCTAATGCTTAAACCAAAAGTAAACAAAAGGCGAGTGCCCCTAAAAAAGGCATTGAAGCTTAGGGATGACTATGGAAAATGAAACTAAAATTGAACTGGCTACAAAATAAACAAAAACAGAATGCTGGACAACAGCAAAGACTTACAGCGTGTGGAGCAGACGGCGTCCACAAAGTAAAACCGTACATGACATGACAATCAACAATTTCCACATAAAGAAGAATAGCGTCCGCACAACTGAAATACCGGTAGTCTTGATTGTTAAACAAAGCAGGTGCGGGGAATAGCGCTCAAAGGAAGACATGAAACTGCTACAGGAAAATACCAACAAAACAGGAAAAACCACCAAAATAGTAGCGCAAGACACAGGGGCGTCACTAGCTTTTAAGGACAGGGGGGGGGCTTAGCCCCCAGGAGATGTACAGGATGCGAGCGAACGTAGGGCACGAGCACAAAACTTCACAAACGGCTAACAAAGACTTAGAAATTATTCATTGTTATTATTGTTATTATTTCAGTTGGGTTATTTTCAATCTGTGTTCAGTACAACAACAAACATGGGTTTGCACAGTGACATTTTGTTTACAGCATCAACAAGAAACAATTACTTGCATGATCCTTCAAGATACACTGAAACACAATGAAAGTCATGGCATTAGCCTCTATGTTATTCATTCACAACATAGAGGCTAATGCCACGACTTTAGCTTACAATACAATAATTGTTAGTTCCCAAATATTTTGAAGTTGCACAGATTACATTTTGGGCACATATGTGACTAAAATGGTTGTAAATTCAAGCCCTGGAAATATTACTTAATTACTTGAATTAAAGTAATATCTGGATCGGGATAATTTGGCTTATATATAATATATATATATATATATATATATATATATATATATATATATATATATATATATATATATATATATATATATATATATATATATATATATATATATATATATATATATATATATCTATTATGGCAAGCCGTTAAGGAAATAAAATATATATGGAAGTCTGAATAGAAATGAAAAACGTTTATATATACTGTACATAAGAAAGACTTAGAGTCCGTCTGCTGATCTGAAAAAGAGCCAAAGCTGTCAAAAAGCTGAGGGACCATCTTCAAAGTGCAATGCTGAAACAAATAATGCAAACAATAAAATGTAACTTACAGGGTTTGAGATTAACGTAGTCCTGTCGTCCCGGAGACAGTAAAAAAAATGCACGGGACGAAATGAAATGCTCCCCGGGACAATGGCTTTTAACCATTTTTTTTCTTTTACTTTTTATGTATTTATTCATTTTACATTTTATATTAAATGTCTTGGTTTTTCCTCCCTCTGAAAATCCTATGAAGTGTAACAAGCCATCCTATAATAATACAACAGTAATGTAACAATACAATAAAACAAATATATTTAATTATGTTTTTTTCATTCTTTTAACAATAGGCTAATGTATATTACTTTATATAGATTCTACAAGAAACACAAAACTTAAAAATGTTACCGTGGACGCCCCTGCTTATTTCAGCAAGACAATGCCAAGCCACGTGTTACATCAACATGGCTTCATAGTAAAAGAGTGCGGGTACTGGACTGGCCTGCCTGTAGTCCAGACCTGTCTCCCATTGAAAATGTGTGGCACATTATGAAGCCTAAAATACCACAACGAAGACCCCCGGACTGTTGAACAACTTAAACTGTACATCAAGCAAGAATGGGAAAGAATTCCACCTGAGAAGCTTAAAAAATGTGTTTCCTCAGTTCCCAAACGTTTACTGAGTGTTGTTAAAAGGAAAGGCCATGGAACATAGTGGTGAACATGCCCTTTCCCAACTACTTTGGCATGTGTTGCAGCCATGAAATTCCAAGTTAATTATTATTTGCAAAAAATAAATAAAGTTTATGATTTTGAACATCAAATATCTTGTCTTTGTAGTGCATTCAATTGAATATGGGTTGAAAAGGATTTGCAAATCATTGTATTCCGTTTATATTTACATCTAACACAATTTCCGAACTCATATGGAAACGGGGTTTGTATATGCCACACTGTGAATCCACACCAAACAAGAATGACAAACACATTTCGGGAGAACATCCGCACTGTAACACAACATAAACACAACAGAACAAATACCCAGAATCCTTTGCAGCACTAACTCTTCCGGGACGCTACAAAATACACCCCCGCTACCACCAATCTACCCCCCCCCCCCACACACACACACACACCTTGTAGCGTGCCGGAAGAGTTAGTGCTGCAAAGGGTTCTGGGTATTTGTTCTGTTGTGTTTATGTTGTGTTACAGTGCGGCTGTTCTCCCGAAATGTGTTTGTCATTCTTGTTTGGTGTGGATTCACAGTGTGGCGTATATTTGTAACAGTGTTAAAGTTTTTTATTCAGCTACCCTCAGTGTAACCTGTATCGCTGTTGATGAAGTATGCGTTGCAGTCAATTGTGGGAGCGTACAAAAGCCGTGCATGTTATGTGACTGGGCCAGCACTTGTTGGACTGGCTGAAAAGCAGACGTGACGATTTTCGGGAGGGGCGCTGAAGTTTGGAAGACTCCCGGGAGGGTTGGCAAGTATTAGAATTAGCGGTGAATGAGGTGTTACCGCGGCACGGCTGCAATATATAATCGGCGGGCCAGCTTTAGTGTTAATTTGATATCGCCTCAAAGGCCATGTGAAATTACACGGCGGACCAAATTTGGCCCGCGGGCCAGAGTTTGACACCCATGCTGTAGAATAAAAGTATTTTTCAGCAGAACTGTTTGCATCGTCACTTTATTAAAGGTGGTTGATCTTAACAATTCAGAAAAAATCTGTAACATAACGGTATTTTTCTGTGGGGCGGTATAGCTCGGTTGGTAGAGCGGCCGTGCCATCAACTTGAGGGTTGCAGGTTCGATCCCCGCTTCCGCCATCCTAGTCACTGCCGTTGTGTCCTTGGGCAAGACACTTTACCCACCTGCTCCCAGGGCCACCCACACTGGTTTAAATGTAACTTAAATATTGGGTTTCACTATGTAAAGCGCTTTGAGTCACTTGAGAAAAAGCGCTATATAAATGTAATTCACTTCACAACTGCCAGCATTGTCACTTCATTAAAGGTGTTTGATTGTAATCATTTGGAAAAACTCTGTAGAATAAAGGTATTTTTCTACAGAACTGGTTGCAAGATGCAACCAGTTCTGTAGAAAAAAATCTGTAAAATTATATATTTTTCCGCAAAACGTTTCATGAAAATTTCTGTAAATATAATGCTTTTGATCATTATTTGGTTTACAATGTTTTACTTTAATGTTATGGTTTTCGTTTGGCAGCCATAGCTGCTAGTAGATGACCGTTTTTTTTACAGATTTTTTTTTTTACAGTGTATGAACAAGTCCAAGGACCGCAAGCAAGGTCGCAAAGAAAATGCGGACTGGATTTTGAGTGATGTGGGCATTTTCTATATGAACAAGTGCAATGGATTGGATATCGACGCACTAAAGGGGCTCTCTACCTTACGCTATATAAGTGAGGGGAAACTGAGTGAATAATGACAGGTTATCCATCCATCCATCCATTTTCTACCGCTTATTCCCTTTGGGGTCGCGGGGGGCGCTGGAGCCTATCTCAGCTACAATCGGGCGGGAGGCGGGGTACACCCTGGACAAGTCGCCACCTCATCGCAGGGCCAACACAGATAGACAGACAACATTCACACTCACATCCACACACTAGGGCCAATTTAGTGTTGCCAATCAACTTATCCCCAGGTGCATGTCTTTGGAGGTGGGAGGAAGCCGGAGTACCCGGAGGGAACCCACGCAGTCACGGGGAGAACATGCAAACTCCACACAGAAAGATCCCGAGCCCGGGATTGAACCCAAGACTACTCAGGACCTTCGTATTGTGAGGCAGATGCACTAACCCCTCTGCCACCGTGAAGCCCAATGACAGGTTATATGATTATTTATTTAAACTCTTATTCGGGCCACTTTATAATGAATATGTTGGCATGTATTTGTAAAAAAAAAAAAAAAATCCCCAAATTATTTAGGGGGGTTTAAGAATATAAAATAGGCCTAACAACGCTACACACAGGAAAACACCGAAAAACTCAAAATAAATCACGGCGTGATGTGACAGGTCGTGACACTTACTTTGAGACAAGAGCTATAGTGATGCATGCTTGGTTATGGTTTGAATTCATATCCATTAATTGCAACAATTACTTTTTACTGTCAATATCAACTATCGAGTTTACATTTTTAATGTGTTCTGCTGGCGGTGTACCCCTGCAAAAAATGTTCTATAGAATCTCTATAGAAATATATAGAACGCTATAGAATTTCGTCGGAATTTCTTTAGAACTGAAGATTCTATAGAATATGTATTCAAAATTCTATAGAAATTCTATAGACATCAGCTTCATGTGCTGGAAGGTCTTTTCACTGTTCTATAGAGCTGGGAATTCTATAGAATATCCTATAGAAATTCTATAGACATTACATTATCTGATGAAAAGTCCATAGATTGTTCTATAGAACTGGGCATTCTATAGAATGTCTAACAGAAATTCTATAGACATTACTTTATCTGCTGAAAGGTCTATAGATTGTTCTATAGAACTGGGCATTCTATAGAATGTCTAACAGAAATTCTATAGACATTATCCTTTATCTGCTGAAAGTTCTATAGATTGTTCCATGGAATAAAATTCTATAAAATGGCAGCAGCGCTATCACCATAGCATTGATTAATCTCATTAAGTTGATTCACCAGACTTGAGCTTGTTTTTTGAACAATGCAGGATGTCTCCCTCAATTATGAAAATGTTAATTTTGTATCATTCAAAATTGTGAGGTGTCATTTCAAGGCGGACACCCAGAACTTCGGCAGACTTTATTTTTAAAAGTATATTTATTCCAATAAATCAATTTATTTTTATTTTTAGAGTTTTTGAGTTATCTATAAGTAAAAAGTGTGAATATTTTCGTAACTTACTTTTTTATGTGATAAAATTAATTTTATTGGACTTCCAACATAAATTGATTTAGCAAAACTCAGTTCAAAGGTTTAAATCAGACCTAAAACGTCAGGACCCGCCCACGTACCTGCATGCAGCTGTGGAAGAACAAGCCCAGACACGTTTCTTCACGGAGCCCAATAGGAAAACACTTTACCGAACTCATGTAAGTAACAATTTATATTGTTAAAAGTCAGTATTTGCCAGGATTTAAATGTATACATTTTCAAAAGCATGGTGCAATGTTATATTTAGTTTACTACTTTTCCCGCCGTAACATTACAAACCCCCCCCCCCCCCCCCCCCCCAAACACGATAGATAGAACTGCTCTCGTTTTGTTATAAAATAACAAAACTGTTTTAAGGCTGCAATCACAACCAAATTCATGTATAGTTGGTAATAATCGCGTTGTATCAATGTTTCTCATATCCGACACTAATAAGTGCGAATATGTTTCAAATCAACTTTTTTTTTAAATTATTTATTTTTCCCCTTCGCGCTTGCCGTAGTTGCAAAGCAGATTTCGCGGGCAGTTTGAGTTGGTGATGGCGGCCACAACGTCCATGTTGACTTCACTCGCTCTTTCTAAGCTGCCCAAGTCACGTCGGAGTTCATTGACGGTAACTTTGTTGGCTTAAACATCACATTTAGGTTTAGGGTCTTCTAGGCGCGATGCGAGACGTCACAAGCGGGCTAACGTTGAGCCAAACAGCAGCTTCAAGGCACGGGCGGAAATGGTGAGCTAGCAAAACTAGCCTCATTTATTATTATTAGTAGTATTATTATCATCCCTCCATTGTTTGTAACGTCAGGCTTGTGTGATCACACAGAGAAGGAGTTTGGCCCCCAGTCAGGTCGCCAAACGGAAGCAAGGGGAGGATGATCATCGAGACGAAATATAGTATATTAACCATGCACGAGCGGTTCTCGAGAGAAGATGAATGGAGAAAATTGGGACAGTGATGAAGAAGTCCAAGTTCCATGGCCACTCAACAAAGCAGGAGGAAGGAAGCAGTCACAAACCAAATACGTGGCAAGAATTCTGAGATTTGGTGGTAATTAATAAACAGTTGAAAACTTTTCAATTCAATTCAGTAAAATGTATACGTTTTACCAGAAGTACATATAAATATAGATATATTTAATATAGATATATTTAATGTACTTCTGATTTTACACCTTGAACTTTCGACTTTGTTTATGTAAAGTTAAATTTAAATAATATAATTTTTTTTCTTCCATGATTGATAGTAATTTCTCATCAGTGCAGCCCTGGTATACTGAATGTTTCAATCTGCAATGCTGAGGTGATTGTCATGATAGTACAGACTTAACCTTGACAATTTTTTAATATGGCTGTAAGCCTGTAAATAAGGGAAAGTAAGGTGAAATTTGTTTCTCGCTGAGGTGAATTTCTGAATCATCAGAACTGTAGGTATACCAAAGTAATTTAGTGATAACAATCTGCTGCTGAAATGTATGACTAACTGTACAGTTTAATTTAGCTTAATGTGGCACATATTTGTTTTTACACAGAAGACACACGTGAACTGACGCCATATTTGAAAGCCGCTCAGGATGGCAAGGATGTACCCCTTACTGGTGATTTGGAATATGGCAGAGGCAAGAGAAACAAACAGCCAAAGTCTTGGTCATCAGACAGTGAGAGCAAGGATGAAAGTGTTGAGGAGACTATCTGACAGACAGCAGGTACTTTTATTTCAGTGGTGTTGTCGCGATATGACCGAAATAGTGTTGAAAGCGACGTTAAACGTTAATTCACTCACTCACTATTTCAGTGGTGTTTCAACTGTGTGAGGTTTTGTAGGATTCAATCCCATACTTTTGAAGTACCTTGTCAGTTTTTCTTTATCATAAAAGTTAATCAAATCATGTTTCATTGTAGGCTTTAAAGTTATTGAATATTTTGATTCAATTCGACCAACTCAGACAGAATAATATTCAAGACAAATTGAGGTGTTGACAGACTTTCTGCATGTACTCGAAAATCTATCATTTCTGCAAACATATTTCTTCACTTCAATGGCATATAAAAGAACTGAACACGTTTTCTTGTTAATCTTGATTTTTCAGAAGAAAAAGAGGAAAGTAAGCCGTACAGCTGTGGGATATGATGCTCGGGCACAATTGAAGGCCCAACTTGCTGCTGTGAGTACATGAATAGAATAGGATAGGATTTTATTGGTTAATCAAAGCACCCTCTCGAGGCAAACAATCACAAGTACCTAGCATTCATTTGAAATCGAGGACGTAAAAATTGCATCCCTGGCAACTGGTTTAAAACACAAGTTTATACTTTTACTTATATGAAAATAACACTACAAATACCTGATGAACAGTGCCTACTGTGTGAATGGCTTACTGCTACATGTACATGTAGCGTATTCAAATTAATGTGCCTACAAGGTTGCTTATACATGTAAAACTTATATGGTGCTGTCAGGGCCGTATCCAGGACAAATTGCTTCCGGAAAACATATGAGCGCCCAAATTAATCATAATACAAATTATTTCATTTGATTTACTATTTTGACATTTTCAGCTGGGAAGAACTTCACCGAAAGATACATGTACAGAAATGGAATCCCTGAAGAAGGAAGTCCTCCAGTTGAGAGAGGAAAACAAATCCCTTCGAGATGCATTGAGGGTTGTTGAAGGTAGGTTTTCTTATTCTAGAAGTATGTTATTGTAATTATCATAGGTTGATGGAAAATATGCTTACATGTCGATGTATGAAATAACTTTCTTATTACTGTATTTTCATCTAACTTTGGCCTACGGGTATTGTCGTCATGTACGGCTGTCCATCCGTCACCGCAATATTTACAGAATCGTTTCATGTACGGAAACCAAACTTGTTACATCTATTTATCTTAGTGTAACAAGAAGCCTATCGAAAATGAGTCGTCTCGGACAATATTTTCCAGAGTTATGCCCCTTTTTTCCAATAAAAATCCATTTATGATTTGGGATAATTTCAGAACTGTTGCATATACAACATCCTAAGTTGTGATGTCCTCCCCTCTAAATAAGGGGAGGACATATGGTACTTGTTTGTTTGTCTGTCTGTCCGTCCGTTTTTGTGTGTTTCTCTTATATTAGCAAGAGTTACGTCCCTTCCTTCTTGATATTTTGTCTCAGCTGGATATCTGATTAATACTTGACCGACAAATATTAAATCTTCGCGTGGTCAGGATGAATTAATATATATGGTTATATATATTTTTCATCTTTGATTGCTTCCTTACCATGTTTCCCTTGACTTGAACAAGATTCCTATCAAAATACCCTTACATTATGATAGCTGGGGTTAGAGCCGAGCGGTTTGGATATCGCCAGCTTCATGTTATTAATGTATTTTTTTTTTATTGTGTCTGCATCACAATGTATTTTTTTCTATTAAAGGACTTCCTGGCCTGCTAATGAAGATGGACGACTTATCACGTTAGGCAACAATACTATCAGCTCGACGTCCTGCTGTCGCTCTGCCAGAGAGGAGCTGGCCAACAGCAGCTTGACAGGAAAAAAATCCAATGCTTTTAAGGATAAGCATGAGAAACCAAAACTGGATGACAAGAAAGTGTCTGCTATTATTGGTGAGTATAAGTTAAATCAATCTGATTAAAACCATATCCACATCAGGGAAGTGGATCTGACCCTTTTCCTATCTCCAAGTCGTTCCGTGATCGTTTGGCATGAAGTATAGATATCCATAGCTTCCAGTCTGCTTGGTCCATGAATTGACTGCGAGATGTTAGTTTTGACAGATTTATAGGCATGGGTGGTCACATTAGCTTTGATCTCGTCGGAAACCAACATCAAGTGACAAAGCAAAAACCGCAGCGCACGGATATCTACACCTTTTTCTCGTTTGATATCTTATATCGGCATTCTCCGCCTTACTATTTAACAACTAGCGTCGGGAATTTCCGTGAGTTCTGCTGCAAGTTGAGAAGTGAACGACTTTTAGATAGGGAATGTGTCAGATCCCCTTCCCGATGTGGATATGGTTTCAATCAGATTGAAGTTAAATATTTTTATTAGAATTCTATTAATGCACTTTCGTGATTGTTCGAACGCCATTGGGGACACCCATCAAGTACACAACAAGATTCACAAGAAAGTGAAATCCTGAAAATAATTTGAAAAATATTTCACACACTGAATGGATTTTCTATATAGCTAATGAATAGTGTACATGCACTGTCAGAATTTTGATACAGATTTGTTGCAGTTCGTAAAGCCTGGCATGATTGCACCACATATGATTTTGTGTGCGTCAAGCAGTGCAAGTGCCTTACAGCATAGAAACGCGTGATATGCAATGTATGCAGTGTGTTGACTATCCATTGCATTGATTAAATGATAGACATCACTCTCTTATCGAGCTGAAAAATGCCATAGTGTAACTCATTGCATGACAGCTAGTGTCTTGGTGTCTGCAGACACTAATTCTGGTATATTTTATTGATCTTTCAGATTTTGTGAAGAAGCTCCATCCCTCAAGTGAAGCAAATGTGATAAAGAAAATCATTGGAGTGAAACTGAACATTGCGCAGAAAATGGGAAAAAAAGAAGGCCTCAGAAACAAATTCTGCTGGACGTCTAACCGTCTCTAACAGTCGGGGAAGCGCGGTGATCATGTTGATTTATGCTGCTGACATTTATTTATTACGTCAAGATTTGAGTTACATGTATATAATAAATACAAGTCAACATTCATTCAACTGCAATATTTGTCTTTCTCCATTGCCAGTGTTAGACCACAGATTTTGTAGAATGCCTGCCCAATCATTTCTACATCATTCTGAATCGTATTCCACAGAAAGCCATTCCATAGGAGCCTGTTCTATAGAACTACTCTTTAGAACTTTCTT
>NC_084581.2:21903956-21966456 GCF_033978685.3 Nerophis lumbriciformis
TACCACTTGTGTGTATATATATATATATACACATACAGAGAGAGAGAGAGAGAGAGAGAGAGAGAGAGAGAGAGAGAGATAGAGAGAGAGACAGAGAGAGAGCGAGAGAGAGAGAGATTCAACCGGACCCGGGGTCAAAAGTCCAGTAGTCTGTTTTTGTGGAAATTATATATATATATCCATCCATTCATTTTCTACCACTTGTGTGTATAATATATATATATATATACACATACACAGAGAGAGAGAGAGAGAGAGAGAGAGAGAGAGAGAGAGAGAGAGAGAGATGCAGCCCAACCCGGGGTCAATAGTCTGTTTTTGTGGAAAGTATATATATATATATATATATATATATATATATATATATATATATAGTGTTGGGTTAGTTACTGAAAAACAGTAACTAGTTATAGTTACTAGTTACTTCATTTCAAAAGTAACTCAGTTACTAACGCAGTTACTTACACAAAAAGTAATGCGTTACTGTGAAAAGTAACTATTTAGTTACTTCTTTTTTTCTTCTTAAGCTCCAATTAATGCCCTTTTAGCCTTTATTTCAGTACTGTTATTGCACTGGAGAATATACAATCTGTTGATCAACTTGACATACATTTGTATCACTGAACTCTGCTAAGCAATGTGGTCGACATACAACACACAAAGACAAAGATATGTTACAAAGGCCAATTTGTTTCTGGCCAGAACAAATTGACAAAACTATTTTAAATAGCTGCAACATAACATACATAAGTAACAAACAGCATAATAACAGCATAGCTGTAAAGCAAGAAAGGCACACACTACATACACAAAGCCTAACCAGGCATTTTTTCCTCAAGAAATTCTGACACAAAATCATGTCTGAAGCCCAGAACACTCTACACATTTCCCCAGTTTTAGTTTAGAGATAAGGAAAGATTGGCCTGGCCCACTAGCATCCCTCTTTATGATTGACAGAGTGTGTGTACCTTCAGTTCTGAAAGATGAGCAGAGGCAGAGTTAATCCTTACGTGGTGAAGTGTCATTGGAGTCTCTGTCTCTCTTTACTAGCTTCGTCGAAGCATGTTGCTATGTAGCTTGTTTCAGCAGATTTGAATTGCTGTTTTGGGCAGTAGATGGGATCTTTGATCCAAAGCACAATTTACATTTAACTAAATTGTTATTTTCTTTGTGCTCGACAAAAGAAAAGTAGTGAAAATATCTCCATGTTAGCAAACTCGACTTCTGGCTCCGCCATGATCAGACACGCCCCCCTCCCCCCTCTCCTCCCTCCACACACTCACACTCACACTCACACACAGAGCGCGTGTCTCTCTCTCTTCTCCGACTTGTGACACAAGAAGAATCAGAACGATGACACAGCAGCCCTCCGATAAAACACACTTTATACTACAAAAAAAGTAACGTAAAATAACGCAGTAACGCATCATGTAGTAACGGTAACTGAATTACTGAATATAAAAAAATTACGCGTTAGATTACTAGTTACCGCCGAATCTATCGGCGTTACAGTAACGCGTTACTTTGTAACGCGTTAGTCCCAACACTGTGTATATATATATATATATATATATATATATATATATACAAACCCCGTTTCCATAGGAGTTGGGAAATTGTGTTAGATGAAAATATAAACGGAATACAATGATTTGCAAATCATTTTCAACCCATATTCAATTGAATGCACTACAAAGACAAGATAGTTGATGTTCAAACTCATAAACTTTATTTTTTTGCAAATAATAATTAACTTAGAATTTCATGGCTGCAACACGTGCCAAAGTAGTTGGGAAAGGGCATGTTCACCACTGTGTTACATGGCCTTTCCTTTTAACAACACTCAGTAAACGTTTGGGAACTGAGTGTCCACTTCATCGCCCTGTGATGAGGGGGTGACTTGTCCAGGGTGTACCCCGCCTTCCGCCCGAATGCAGCTGAGATAGGCTCCAGCACCCCCCGCGACCCCGAACGGGACGAGCGGTAGAAAATGGATGGATTGATGGATGGATCAATCCCATGATACGAAAAAAACCTGAGTAGAGTGGTAACAGTAGGCTACCTCCATCAGAGCTGCTTCAGTTCTTTTATGGTGTTGGACCTGGTTTGGTGGGATTGCAAACTGGGGGGACGGAGAGGAGGAGGGGGATGCTTGACAGCTTCATTGGGGTGATCAGGTGGGCACCCTCCTTCACCGGTGTTTCAATGATAGGGCCACGACACCTCGGGGACGGCGTGGCGAAGTTGGGAGAGTGGTCGTGTCAGCAACCTTAGGGTTACTGGTTCAATCTCCACCTTCTACCATCCTAGTCACGTCCGTTGTGTCCGTGAGCAAGACACTTCACCCTTGCTCCTGATGGGTCCTGGTTAGCGCCTTGCATGGCAGCTCCCACCATCAGTGTGTGAATGTGTGTGTGTATGGGTGAATGTGGAAATAGTGTCAAAGCGCTTTGAGTTCCTTAAAAAGGTAGAAAAGCGCTATACAAGTACAACCCATTTACCATTTACCATTTACCTCCAGAGGGCTTTGAAGGTGTTTCGCAGGCCTCGAACTCCAACGTCCTTAAGCAGCCTGATGGTTGTCCGGCCCACAAAGCACTGGGCAGACCTCGGCTTTCCATCCATTCTGCTCAGCATCAGCTGCCAGTTCAGTGTACTTAAGGCTTTTGCGTTCAAATGCCTCCTCCACAGCTCACAGGGAACCGTGAGTTCTATTATGTATACGATATGAATGAAAAGGAGCAGAAATAAGTATAAACTTATATCTGCCCCCTATTCACATTGTTACAACATTTGTTGTTCAACTCAAAATTCTATCAAGGCAATATTTATTTTTCATAGCATGAAACACAATAAACAAAAATGTAAAACTATAATTCACTCCAAATTATCTCCTTTCATCAACATGATTTTTATATTTTTAAATACAGATAGAGATTTACATAGTTTTTTTCCACTATCAAGATTGTTCCATAAACTAACACCTCTGATAGAAATGCTTCACTGTTCTAAATCCCAATTTATTAAAGATCTCAGTTCCTTTTAAATTATAATTACTTTCTCTTTTAACAAATCTGTTTTGGATGTTGTTTGGTAGAACTTTTGTATGTGCTTTGCACATGATTTTCAAAAATATTATTCTCTACACATTCATTATTTCAATAGGTTTAGCTGTTTGAATATTGGGTTTGTGTGTACTCCACAGCATTTCCACTCATGATTTTTATGTCTCTCTTCTGCAAAAGGAAGATTGGATTTAACCATGTTTTTACAGGCACTACCGATACTTCAATGCAAAATGTTGGCTATGGAACAATCAGTGAGTTATACAAAATATACGATGCTTTTTGATTGAGCAATTCCTTCACTTTGTGTTAAATAGCAATTGTTTGAGATATTTTAACCTTTCCATGACACATTTTTATTAATCATAACACCCAAAGACTTGATATTTTTTGTTCTTTGAATCTCAACTCCTTCGAAATGTAATGTAACATCCACACTTTTTCTACCACTACAAACAATTATTCGTTTAGTTTTACCAGTAGTATTCAAGAATCAAACCTTTGATTATTTCATTTTCAACAACTGCTAACATCTGTAATATTTTGTCCTGAATAAAACAGGGTTGTGTCATCCGCAAATAAAATACACTTTAACAGGTTGGAAACTATAGTAATATCATTGACATACAGGTTCTACTGGGAATGTTTGGATCCTGAGGTCTTGGAATTCCTCACGAGTCTATAGTGAGGGACGTTATAGTGCTATGACGTCCCTTCTTGCAACGGTTACAATTAGAGACTACACTAAATATCATTTAGCGCCACAATATGAAAGTACATTCAGTGAATAATACAAACTAAACATAAATATCATCTGCGAAACAGTAATTACACTCATCGTTGATGTATGTGAGTTTTATAGTGTTTCATCTCCCCATGCAGTTCTGTGGAAATGTGTAGCAATGTTCTATAAGCAGTGGTTCACAAAGGTTTTTTTGGTTTAGTTTTTGACCAAGTACCACCTCAGAAAAAACTTGTTTCTCCAAGTACCATCTTAATGACCAACATTAAAACACAGTAGTGAAGTACTCCTAAGTGTTCATTAAAAAAAAGGCAGAAGTTTTATTTAACAAGTATACTTAATATTTTTAGCCACTGTAACATTACACACACCTTGAACAGTAACACCGTGTTTGAATATAGGAAAATAAAACACTGTACTTTAATCAAGTGGTTCTTTGGCGTTCCACTGGATGGAGCCCGCGTACCACGAGTGGCAGAGTCATGTATAAAGGGAGTATGTCCAACTAAGCAACAGACACCATGACTGCTACCAAAGACGTGTGCGGCTGTGCCGGAAGCATGGCGAAGTTGCTGTGCCAGCAATCGGAGGGTTGCTGGTTACTGGGGTTCAATCCCCACCTTCTACCATCCTAGTCACGTCTGTTGTGTCCTTGGGCAAGACACTTCACCCTTGCTCCTGATGGCTGCTGGTTAGCGCCTTGCATGGCAGCTCCCGCCATCAGTGTGTGAATGGGTGAATGTGGAAATACTGTCAAAGCGCTTTGAGTACCTTGAAGGTAATAAAGCGCTATACAAGTACAACCCATTTATCATTTATCCTTTTGACATTAGTTTTTCTGACGAAATAAGCCAAAATAAAACATCTATTAAGGGTTTAAAAAAAAAAATCGATTTTCAGTTTAATCACGATTCGTATTTGTAACGAATCTTAACCGAATAAAAAAAAAATATATGTTTAAATGTTTTTAAATTAATTTTTTATTATTATGTTTTCAATCTATCTTGTACAGCCACTCAGGCAAATCATATTGTTGATGAAGATGCCCATATCTGTTGTACGGATTTACTTTAAAAAGAAAAAAGAAAAAAAAGAGAGAAGTGTTGCATACTTCTCATGTTGCCTTATTTGTATTTGACTTTATTAAATGTTTGGGAAACATTTTATTTAACAAAACCATATTTCTTAAGTAATATAAAAAATTATCAGAGCTGTTTATCTATTTTATGGAGGAATTAATTATAGAACTGGCACCCAATTTTATCAAAAAACTATATATTTTGAATCGAGAATAGTTTTGAATCGATAACGATTCTGAATTGAATCGTTACCCCCAAGATTCGGATCGACTCACGTGGTGCCCAAAGATTCACAGCCCTCACGTCTATATAAAGTTAAAGTCCCAACGATAGTCACACACACACAAAGTGTGGTGAAATTATCCTCTGCATTTGACCCATCCCCATATTCACCCCCAAGGAGGTGAGTGGAGCAGTGAGCAGTAGCGGTGATTTGGTGATTTAACCACCAATTAAAACCCTTGATGCTGAGTGCCAAGCAGGGAGGAAATGGGTCCCGTGTTTACAGTCTTTGGTATGACTCGGCCAGGGTTTGAACTCATGACTGTCATGTCTGTTGATGATGTTTTTGTTAGGCCATGTGCTGTTTGTTTTTTGGACACTTTTTAGTTCCTGGTTGTGCACTCTTGCTTGTTTTGTTTCCATGACTACTCATTAGTTTCACCTGTCTCACGTTTTGCACTCGCGCACCTGTCACTAATCATGTCGCTATTATTTAAGCTTGCAGTTGCCAGGCGGCCTGTCTGGCGACATTACCTCCTTGACACCCATGCTATCTAAAATCCTTACTACTCATGCCATTGTCATGCTGCCATAGTTTTCATGCTGCTCGTTTCTTGCCACGTGAGTTTTGTGTATTCTTGTCACATAAAGTGTTTATTTGTTTCATGTTCATAGTTTTTTGCCCAAGTTCTAGTTTTTGTTTCATTAGTCAAGTTTGTTCTCCGCCTTTGTGCGCGCCTTTAGTTTTGTACCTTTTGTTAGTGTTAAAATAAAATCATGTATTTACCTCCAAGCCATGTCCGATCCAACTTTACTTGCATCTCGGGAAAACAAACACCCCATAGACCTCGCCTTGACAATGACCTCAGGGCGGACGCTCCAACCACAAGGCCACTGAGCAGTCTAAATGTGAGTAGTCTATGAGTCTAAACATACTCCAGTTCATACATGCCCCTAAAGCTGACCAACACGCCGGATTGTAGTCAGCTGGAGGCGTGTCTTAATGAAATTAAACAATGGATGTCCGCTAACTTCTTGCAACTCAACGCCAAGAAAACGGAAATGCTGATTATCGGTCCTGCTAAACACCGACATTTATTTAATAATACCACCTTAACATTTGACAACCAAACAATTACACAAGGCGAATCAGTAAAGAATCTGGGTATTATCTTCGACCCAACTCTCTCGTTTGAATCACACATTAAGAGTGTTACTAAAACGGCCTTCTTTCATCTCCGTAATATCGCTAAAATTCGTTCTATTTTATCCACTAGCGACGCTGAGATCATTATTCATGCGTTCGTTACGTCTTGTCTCGACTACTGTAACGTATTATTTTCGGGTCTCCCTATGTCTAGCATTAAAAAATTACAGTTGGTACAAAATGCGGCTGCTAGACTTTTGACAAGAACAAGAAAGTTTGATCATATTACGCCTATACTGGCTCACCTGCACTGGCTTCCTGTGCACTTAAGATGTGACTTTAAGGTTTTACTACTTACGTATAAAATACTACACGGTCTAGCTCCGTCCTATCTTGTCGATTGCATTGTACCATATGTCCCGGCAAGAAATCTGCGTTCAAAGAACTCCGGCTTATTAGTGATTCCCAGAGCCCAAAAAAAGTCTGCGGGCTATAGAGCGTTTTCTATTCGGGCTCCAGTACTATGGAATGCCCTCCCGGTAACAATTAGAGATGCTACCTCAGTAGAAGCATTTAAGTCCCATCTTAAAACTCATTTGTATACTCTAGCCTTTAAATAGCCCCCCTGTTAGACCAGTTGATCTGCCGTTTCTTTTCTTTTCTCCTCTGCTCCCCTTTTCCTTGAGGGGGGGGGGGGGATGCTTGACAGCTTCATTGGGGTGATCAGGTGGGCACCCTCCTTCACCGGTGTTTCAATGATAGGGCCACGACACCTCGGGGACGGCGTGGCGAAGTTGGGAGAGTGGTCGTGTCAGCAACCTTAGGGTTACTGGTTCAATCTCCACCTTCTACCATCCTAGTCACGTCCGTTGTGTCCGTGAGCAAGACACTTCACCCTTGCTCCTGATGGGTCCTGGTTAGCGCCTTGCATGGCAGCTCCCACCATCAGTGTGTGAATGTGTGTGTGTATGGGTGAATGTGGAAATAGTGTCAAAGCGCTTTGAGTTCCTTAAAAAGGTAGAAAAGCGCTATACAAGTACAACCCATTTACCATTTACCATTTACCTCCAGAGGGCTTTGAAGGTGTTTCGCAGGCCTCGAACTCCAACGTCCTTAAGCAGCCTGATGGTTGTCCGGCCCACAAAGCACTGGGCAGACCTCGGCTTTCCATCCATTCTGCTCAGCATCAGCTGCCAGTTCAGTGTACTTAAGGCTTTTGCGTTCAAATGCCTCCTCCACAGCTCACAGGGAACCGTGAGTTCTATTATGTATACGATATGAATGAAAAGGAGCAGAAATAAGTATAAACTTATATCTGCCCCCTATTCACATTGTTACAACATTTGTTGTTCAACTCAAAATTCTATCAAGGCAATATTTATTTTTCATAGCATGAAACACAATAAACAAAAATGTAAAACTATAATTCACTCCAAATTATCTCCTTTCATCAACATGATTTTTATATTTTGAAATACAGATAGAGATTTACATAGTTTTTTTCCACTATCAAGATTGTTCCATAAACTAACACCTCTGATAGAAATGCTTCACTGTTCTAAATCCCAATTTATTAAAGATCTCAGTTCCTTTTAAATTATAATTACTTTCTCTTTTAACAAATCTGTTTTGGATGTTGTTTGGTAGAACTTTTGTATGTGCTTTGCACATGATTTTCAAAAATATTATTCTCTACACATTCATTATTTCAATAGGTTTAGCTGTTTGAATATTGGGTTTGTGTGTACTCCACAGCATTTCCACTCATGATTTTTATGTCTCTCTTCTGCAAAAGGAAGATTGGATTTAACCATGTTTTTACAGGCACTACCGATACTTCAATGCAAAATGTTGGCTATGGAACAATCAGTGAGTTATACAAAATATACGATGCTTTTTGATTGAGCAATTCCTTCACTTTGTGTTAAATAGCAATTGTTTGAGATATTTTAACCTTTCCATGACACATTTTTATTAATCATAACACCCAAAGACTTGATATTTTTTGTTCTTTGAATCTCAACTCCTTCGAAATGTAATGTAACATCCACACTTTTTCTACCACTACAAACAATTATTCGTTTAGTTTTACCAGTAGTATTCAAGAATCAAACCTTTGATTATTTCATTTTCAACAACTGCTAACATCTGTAATATTTTGTCCTGAATAAAACAGGGTTGTGTCATCCGCAAATAAAATACACTTTAACAGGTTGGAAACTATAGTAATATCATTGACATACAGGTTCTACTGGGAATGTTTGGATCCTGAGGTCTTGGAATTCCTCACGAGTCTATAGTGAGGGACGTTATAGTGCTATGACGTCCCTTCTTGCAACGGTTACAATTAGAGACTACACTAAATATCATTTAGCGCCACAATATGAAAGTACATTCAGTGAATAATACAAACTAAACATAAATATCATCTGCGAAACAGTAATTACACTCATCGTTGATGTATGTGAGTTTTATAGTGTTTCATCTCCCCATGCAGTTCTGTGGAAATGTGTAGCAATGTTCTATAAGCAGTGGTTCACAAAGGTTTTTTTGGTTTAGTTTTTGACCAAGTACCACCTCAGAAAAAACTTGTTTCTCCAAGTACCATCTTAATGACCAACATTAAAACACAGTAGTGAAGTACTCCTAAGTGTTCATTAAAAAAAAGGCAGAAGTTTTATTTAACAAGTATACTTAATATTTTTAGCCACTGTAACATTACACACACCTTGAACAGTAACACCGTGTTTGAATATAGGAAAATAAAACACTGTACTTTAATCAAGTGGTTCTTTGGCGTTCCACTGGATGGAGCCCGCGTACCACGAGTGGCAGAGTCATGTATAAAGGGAGTATGTCCAACTAAGCAACAGACACCATGACTGCTACCAAAGACGTGTGCGGCTGTGCCGGAAGCATGGCGAAGTTGCTGTGCCAGCAATCGGAGGGTTGCTGGTTACTGGGGTTCAATCCCCACCTTCTACCATCCTAGTCACGTCTGTTGTGTCCTTGGGCAAGACACTTCACCCTTGCTCCTGATGGCTGCTGGTTAGCGCCTTGCATGGCAGCTCCCTCCATCAGTGTGTGAATGGGTGAATGTGGAAATACTGTCAAAGCGCTTTGAGTACCTTGAAGGTATATAAAGCGCTATACAAGTACAACCCATTTATCATTTATCCTTTTGACATTAGTTTTTCTGACGAAATAAGCCAAAATAAAACATCTATTAAGGGTTTAAAAAAAAAAATCGATTTTCAGTTTAATCACGATTCGTATTTGTAACGAATCTTAACCGAATAAAAAAAATATATATGTTTAAATGTTTTTAAATTAATTTTTTATTATTATGTTTTCAATCTATCTTGTACAGCCACTCAGGCAAATCATATTGTTGATGAAGATGCCCATATCTGTTGTACGGATTTACTTTAAAAAAAAAAAGAAAAAAGAAAAAAAAGAGAGAAGTGTTGCATACTTCTCATGTTGCCTTATTTGTATTTCATCCATCCATCCATCCATCTTCTTCCGCTTATCCGAGGTCGGGTCGCGGGGGCAGCAGCCTAAGCAGGGAAGCCCAGACTTCCCTCTCCCCAGCCACTTCGTCCAGCTCCTCCCGGGGGATCCCGAGGCGTTCCCAGGCCAGCCGGGAGACATAGTCTTCCCAACGTGTCCTGGGTCTTCCTCGTGGCCTCCTACCGGTCGGACATGCCCTAAACACCTCCTTAGGGAGGCGCTCGGGTGGCATCCTGACCAGATGCCCGAACCACCTCATCTGGCTCCTCTCGATGCGGAGGAGCAGCGGCTTTACTTTGAGCTCCCCCCGGATGACAGAGCTTCTCACCCTATCTCTAAGGGAGAGCCCCGCCACCCGGCGGAGGAAACTCATTTCGGCCGCTTGTACCCGTGATCTTGTCCTTTCGGTCATAACCCAAAGCTCATGACCATAGGTGAGGATGGGAACGTAGATCGACCGGTAAATTGAGAGCTTTGCCTTCCGGCTCAGCTCCTTCTTCACCACAACGGATCGATACAGCGTCCGCATTACTGAAGACGCCGCACCGATCCGCCTGTCGATCTCACGATCCACTCTTCCCTCACTCGTGAACAAGACTCCGAGGTACTTGAACTCCTCCACTTGGGGCAAGATCTCCTCCCCAACCCGGAGATGGCACTCCACCCTTTTATTTGTATTTGACTTTATTAAATGTTTGGGAAACATTTTATTTAACAAAACCATATTTCTTAAGTAATATAAAAAATTATCAGAGCTGTTTATCTATTTTATGGAGGAACTAATTATAGAACTGGCACCCAATTTTATCAAAAAACTATATATTTTGAATCGAGAATAGTTTTGAATCGATAACGATTCTGAATTGAATCGTTACCCCCAAGATTCGGATCGACTCACGTGGTGCCCAAAGATTCACAGCCCTCACGTCTATATAAAGTTAAAGTCCCAACGATAGTCACACACACACAAAGTGTGGTGAAATTATCCTCTGCATTTGACCCATCCCCATATTCACCCCCAAGGAGGTGAGTGGAGCAGTGAGCAGTAGCGGTGATTTGGTGATTTAACCACCAATTAAAACCCTTGATGCTGAGTGCCAAGCAGGGAGGAAATGGGTCCCGTGTTTACAGTCTTTGGTATGACTCGGCCAGGGTTTGAACTCATGACTGTCATGTCTGTTGATGATGTTTTTGTTAGGCCATGTGCTGTTTGTTTTTTGGACACTTTTTAGTTCCTGGTTGTGCACTCTTGCTTGTTTTGTTTCCATGACTACTCATTAGTTTCACCTGTCTCACGTTTTGCACTCGCGCACCTGTCACTAATCATGTCGCTATTATTTAAGCTTGCAGTTGCCAGGCGGCCTGTCTGGCGACATTACCTCCTTGACACCCATGCTATCTAAAATCCTTACTACTCATGCCATTGTCATGCTGCCATAGTTTTCATGCTGCTCGTTTCTTGCCACGTGAGTTTTGTGTATTCTTGTCACATAAAGTGTTTATTTGTTTCATGTTCATAGTTTTTTGCCCAAGTTCTAGTTTTTGTTTCATTAGTCAAGTTTGTTCTCCGCCTTTGTGCGCGCCTTTAGTTTTGTACCTTTTGTTAGTGTTAAAATAAAATCATGTATTTACCTCCAAGCCATGTCCGATCCAACTTTACTTGCATCTCGGGAAAACAAACACCCCATAGACCTCGCCTTGACAATGACCTCAGGGCGGACGCTCCAACCACAAGGCCACTGAGCAGTCTAAATGTGAGTAGTCTATGAGTCTAAACATACTCCAGTTCATACATGCCCCTAAAGCTGACCAACACGCCGGATTGTAGTCAGCTGGAGGCGTGTCTTAATGAAATTAAACAATGGATGTCCGCTAACTTCTTGCAACTCAACGCCAAGAAAACGGAAATGCTGATTATCGGTCCTGCTAAACACCGACATGTATTTAATAATACCACCTTAACATTTGACAACCAAACAATTACACAAGGCGAATCAGTAAAGAATCTGGGTATTATCTTCGACCCAACTCTCTCGTTTGAATCACACATTAAGAGTGTTACTAAAACGGCCTTCTTTCATCTCCGTAATATCGCTAAAATTCGTTCTATTTTATCCACTAGCGACGCTGAGATCATTATTCATGCGTTCGTTACGTCTCGTCTCGACTACTGTAACGTATTATTTTCGGGTCTCCCTATGTCTAGCATTAAAAAATTACAGTTGGTACAAAATGCGGCTGCTAGACTTTTGACAAGAACAAGAAAGTTTGATCATATTACGCCTATACTGGCTCACCTGCACTGGCTTCCTGTGCACTTAAGATGTGACTTTAAGGTTTTACTACTTACGTATAAAATACTACACGGTCTAGCTCCGTCCTATCTTGTCGATTGCATTGTACCATATGTCCCGGCAAGAAATCTGCGTTCAAAGAACTCCGGCTTATTAGTGATTCCCAGAGCCCAAAAAAAGTCTGCGGGCTATAGAGCGTTTTCTATTCGGGCTCCAGCACTATGGAATGCCCTCCCGGTAACAATTAGAGATGCTACCTCAGTAGAAGCATTTAAGTCCCATCTTAAAACTCATTTGTATACTCTAGCCTTTAAATAGCCCCCCTGTTAGACCAGTTGATCTGCCGTTTCTTTTCTTTTCTCCTCTGCTCCCCTTTTCCTTGAGGGGGGGGGGGGCACAGGTCCGGTGGCCATGGATGAAGTGCTGGCTGTCCAGAGTCGGGACCCGGGGTGGACCGCTCGCCTGTGCATCGGCTGGGAACATCTCTGCGCTGCTGACCCGTCTCCGCTCGGGATGGTGTCCTGCTGGCCCCACTATGGACTGGACTCTTACTATTATGTTGGATCCACTATGGACTGGACTCTCACAATATTATGTCAGACCCACTCGACATCCATTGCTTTCGGTCTCCCCTAGAGGGGGGGGGTTACCCACATATGCGGTCCTCTCCAAGGTTTCTCATAGTCATTCACATCGACGTCCCACTGGGGTGAGTTTTTCCTTGCCCGTATGTGGGCTTTGTACCGAGGATGTCGTTGTGGCTTGTGCAGCCCTTTGAGACACTTGTGATTTAGGGCTATATAAATAAAGATTGATTGATTGATTGATAAGTGTACAATGAAACATGCTTCTATTTCAACGATATAGTGAATTTGCAAAACAGCCAAAATTATGCACAAAACAAACTATAACCTGCTACCCAATGTCACTTAAAACATTTTTATGCACTTACAACACTTAAAAACTTTAGTATATCAGTATGTGGAATTAAATTATGAAATGTTAAGTAAAGAAGTCAAACAATGTACTGATATGATCCAATTTGATGAACTGTTTAAACTCAGTGTTTACAAAGTACAAAGAAGAAGAATCATGGTAAACATTTTGAACTTATTGATGTTTGTATTCATCTCACTATATGAAATACGTCAGTATTTATTTATTTCATTATTATTATGTGTATTATGTGTTTGTAATCACTGTATGTATCTCTCATTATGTATTATTCTAACTAGAGATGTCCGATAATATCAGATATTATCGGCCGATAAATGCGTTAAAATGTAATATCGGAAATTATCGGTATCGTTTTTGTTTTTTTTATCGGTATCGTTTTTTTATTTATTTTTTATTTTTTTATTAAGTAAACATAAAAAACACAAGATACACTTACAATTAGTGCACCAACCCAAAAAACCTTCCTCCCCCATTCACACTCATTCACACAAAAGGGTTGTTTCTTTCTGTTATTAATATTCTGATTCCTACATTATTATATAAATATATATCAATACAGTCTGCAAGGGATATAGTCCGTAAGCACACATGATTGTGCGTGCTGCTGGTCCACTAATAGTACTAACCTTTAACAGTTAATTTTACTAATTTTCATTAATTACTAGTTTCAATGTAACTGTTTTTATATTGTTTTACTTTCTTTTTTATTCAAATATCGGCAAAAAGCCATTATCGGACATCCCTAATTCTAACTCATACTTGCCAACCTTGAGACCTCCGATTTCTGGAGGTGGGGGGCGGGGGGCGTGGTCAGGGGTGGGGCGGGGCGTGGTTGGGGGCGTGGTTAAGAGGGGAGGAGTATATTGACAGCTAGAATTCACCAAGTCAAGTATTTCATACATATACAGGTAAAAGCAAGTAAATTAGAATATTTTGAAAAACTTGATTTATTTCAGTAATTGCATTCAAAAGGTGTAACTTGTACATTATATTTATTCATTGCACACAGACTGATGCATTCAAATGTTTATTTCATTTAATTTTGATGATTTGAAGTGGCAACAAATGAAAATCCAAAATTCCGTGTGTCACAAAATTAGAATATTACTTAAGGCTAATACAAAAAAGGGATTTTTAGAAATGTTGGCCAACTGAAAAGTATGAAAATGAAAAATATGAGCATGTACAATACTCAATACTTGGTTGGAGCTCCTTTTGCCTCAATTACTGCGTTAATGCGGCGTGGCATGGAGTCGATGAGTTTCTGGCACTGCTCAGGTGTTATGAGAGCCCAGGTTGCTCTGATAGTGGCCTTCAACTCTTCTGCGTTTTTGGGTCTGGCATTCTGCATCTTCCTTTTCACAATACCCCACAGATTTTCTATGGGGCTAAGGTCAGGGGAGTTGGCGGGCCAATTTAGAACAGAAATACCATGGTCCGTAAACCAGGCACGGGTAGATTTTGCGCTGTGTGCAGGCGCCAAGTCCTGTTGGAACTTGAAATCTCCATCTCCATAGAGCAGGTCAGCAGCAGGAAGCATGAAGTGCTCTAAAACTTGCTGGTAGACGGCTGCGTTGACCCTGGATCTCAGGAAACAGAGTGGACCGACACCAGCAGATGACATGGCACCCCAAACCATCACCCAACCATGCAAATTTTGCATTTCCTTTGGAAATCGAGGTCCCAGAGTCTGGAGGAAGACAGGAGAGGCACAGGATCCACGTTGCCTGAAGTCTAGTGTAAAGTTTCCACCATCAGTGATGGTTTGGGGTGCCATGTCATCTGCTGGTGTCGGTCCACTCTGTTTCCTGAGATCCAGGGTCAACGCAGCCGTCTACCAGCAAGTTTTAGAGCACTTCATGCTTCCTGCTGCTGACCTGCTCTGTGGAGATGGAGATTTCAAGTTCCAACAGGACTTGGCGCCTGCACACAGCGCAAAATCTACCCGTGCCTGGTTTACGGACCATGGTATTTCTGTTCTAAATTGGCCCGCCAACTCCCCTGACCTTAGCCCCATAGAAAATCTGTGGGGTATTGTGAAAAGGAAGATGCAGAATGCCAGACCCAAAAACGCAGAAGAGTTGAAGGCCACTATCAGAGCAACCTGGGCTCTCATAACACCTGAGCAGTGCCAGAAACTCATCGACTCCATGCCACGCCGCATTAACGCAGTAATTGAGGCAAAAGGAGCTCCAACCAAGTATTGAGTATTGTACATGCTCATATTTTTCATTTTCATACTTTTCAGTTGGCCAACATTTCTAAAAATCCCTTTTTTGTATTAGCCTTAAGTAATATTCTAATTTTGTGACACAAGGAATTTTGGATTTTCATTTGTTGCCACTTCAAATCATCAAAATTAAATGAAATAAACATTTGAATGCATCAGTCTGTGTGCAATGAATAAATATAATGTACAAGTTACACCTTTTGAATGCAATTACTGAAATAAATCAAGTTTTTCAAAATATTCTAATTTACTGGCTTTTACCTGTATATATATATACATATATATATATATATATATATATATATATATATATATATATATATATATATATATATATATATATATATATATATATATATATATATATATATATATATATATATAACCTGAAAATATGCAAACAAAACTGTGTTTAGATAATTGATACTTCAAACTTGCATAAATAAATCTTAAGGAATATAACATAACTTGAGAGCTTCAAAATGTAATGAATAAAATACTAAAGTTGTTGATAAACAAGCAATTATTTTAATAATTAAATATGGTCATTTTAAATGAATTATGATCATTTAAAATTAATTATTTCAAATATGTTTATTTTAATGTATAATTCTATGGCTGGATGTAATAAGGAGTCAGAAAAAATACAAATAAAAATACAATTAATTTTGATGTTTTTAGCAAAATATAGTAAAAATGTATTTCGTTTTTGTTTTTTTAATTAATAAATATATTTATTTTTAGGTAAGATAAACATAATAATACAATTTATCTCTAGTATGGATGATTTAGTTCTTGTCCCCTGTTGTCCTCCCTCAGTGAAAAAAGGCTGTGCTCACTCCAGGTCCTCATGGAGCTGGAGGGGGCGTGGCCTCCAGCTCCGGCTGAAAATCGGGAGATTTTCGGGAGAATATTTGTCCCGGGAGGTTTTCGGGAGAGGCGCTGAATTTCGGGAGTCTCCCGGAAAATTCGGGAGGGTTGGCAAGTATGTTCTAACTGATCTTTCTTTTTGTGACATATGCTAAGTGAATAAGTGTACTTTTGTGCTTACTCCCCCATATTTCTGCACACCGCAAAGATGGATCCAAATTGGTTTTACAGACACATGATATGACGTTATGGAGTCGTCAGGCGGGTTCCCTCCTTCACCGGTGTTTCACTGACACGGCCCACTACACCTCTAGCGTCCTACATATGCTCCCCCTCTCCCTTTCCTCCTTAAAGTCTCAAAGTCTTGGTCACTTCGGAGCCCAGCTGTTGTCTCTCCTCCTGATCCAGAGCACTGGACAGGGCTTTGATGGCTTGACGTTGGGCCTGGCTCTGGAATCCCATGTTCTTAAGGAGACTGGTAGTTGACCTGCCCTCGAGGCCTCTGCAGCCCACCTCCACAGGGAGAACTGTGGCCTTCCAGCCCCGTTGATATTAGTGATTTTTTTATAGTTACATTTTGAAATGAAAGCCAAGTTGTCATACGGTTTGTTTACAGTAGAAAGTCCATCCATCCATCCATCTTCTTCCGCTTATCCGAGGTCGGGTCGCGGGGGCAGCAGCCTAAGCAGGGAAGCCCAGACTTCCCTCTCCCCAGCCACTTCGTCCAGCTCCTCCCGGGGGATCCCGAGGCGTTCCCAGGCCAGCCGGGAGACATAGTCTTCCCAACGTGTCCTGGGTCTTCCTCGTGGCCTCCTACCGGTCGGACGTGCCCTAAACACCTCCTTAGGGAGGCGCTCGGGTGGCATCCTGACCAGATGCCCGAACCACCTCATCTGGCTCCTCTCGATGCGGAGGAGCAGCGGCTTTACTTTGAGCTCCTCCCGGATGACAGAGCTTCTCACCCTATCTCTAAGGGAGAGCCCCGCCACCCGGCGGAGGAAACTCATTTCGGCCGCTTGTACCCGTGATCTTGTCCTTTCGGTCATAACCCAAAGCTCTTGACCATAGGTGAGGATGGGAACGTAGATCGACCGGTAAATTGAGAGCTTTGCCTTCCGGCTCAGCTCCTTCTTCACCACAACGGATCGATACAGCATCCGCATTACTGAAGACGCCGCACCGATCCGCCTGTCGATCTCATGATCCACTCTTCCCTCACTCGTGAACTCCTCTCTGAGCTGCCACCTTAACGTGGTAGAGGAGTTTGCGTGTCCCAATGATCCTAGGAGCTATGTTGTCCGGGGGCTTCCATGCCCCCTGGTAGGGTCTCCCAAGACAAACAGGTCCTAGGTGAGGGATCAGACAAAGAGCAGCTCGAAGACTTCTATGGAAATGCAAGAACCGAGACTCAGATTTCCCTCGCCCGGACGCGGGTCACCGGGGCCCCCCCTCCGGAGCCAGGCCCGGAGTTGGGGCATGATGGCGAGCGCCTGGTGGCCGGGCCTGTCCCCATGGGGCCCGGCCGGGCACAGCCCGAAGAGGCAACGTGGGTCCCCCCTCCAATGGGCTCACCACCCATAGCAGGGGCCATAGAGGTCGGGTGCAATGTGAGCTGGGCGGTAGCCGAAGGCAGGGCACTTGGCGGTCCGATCCTCGGCTACAGAAGCTAGCTCTTGGGACGTGGAACGTCACAGTAGAAAGTGCAATACAATATGTTTTAATTAACAGTAAATACCGTATTTTTCGGAGTATAAGTCGCTCCGGAGTATAAATCGCACCGGCCGAAAATGCATAATAAATAAAGAAAAAAACATATATAAGTCGCACTGGCGTATAAGTCGCATTTTTGGGGGAAATTTATTTGATAAAAGCCAACACCAAGAATAGACATTTGAAAGGCCATTTAAAATAAATAAAGAATAGTGAACAACAGGCTGAATAAGTGTACGTTATATGACGCATAAATAACCAACTGAGAACGTGCCTGGTATGTTAACGTAACATATTATGGTAAGAGTCATTCAAATAACTATAACATATAGAACATGCTATACGTTTACCAAACAATCTGTCACTCCTAATCGCTAAATCCCATGAAATCTTATACGTCTAGTCTCGTATGTGAATGAACTAAATAATATTATTTGATATTTTACGGTAATGTGTCAATAATTTCACACATAAGTCGCTCCTGAGTATAAGTCGCACCCCCGGCCAAACTATGAAAAAAACTGCGACTTATAGTCCGAAAAATACGGTAATCATCATTTTAATATTAATGAAAACAATTGGCCCTAGTGTGTGGATGTGAGTGTGAATGTTGTCTGTCTATCTGTGTTGGCCCTGCGATGAGGTGGCGACTTGTCCAGGGTGTACACCGCCTTCCGCCCGATTGTAGCTGAGATAGGCTCCAGCGCCCCCCGCGACCCCAAAGGGAATAAGCGGTAGAAAATGGATGGATGGATGGATTTTGGTCATAATTATGCAGCCCTAGTTAAAACAATGTTTTTATTACTGTTCTCGATCATATCATATGTATTTTTTGTCAAGAACAAGCCTGTTCAGTGACACGAGTGAAATGTGAACGCAAACCAATGCATTGGTTTTGAACTGAGACTATCATGGCAATTTGAAATGCTATAATAATTTCAAAAATACAAAAAAAGAAATAAATGTATTAACTCCTGGACAAAGTCATATGGCAAACTATATACAGTACAGGCCAAAAGTTTGGACACACCTTCTCATTGAATGCATTTTCTTTATTTTCATGACTATTTACATTGTAGATTGTCACTGAAGGCATCACAACTATGAATAGGGACGGCGTGGCGCAGTGGGAGAGTGGCCGTGCGCAACCCGAGGGTCCCTGGTTCAATCCCCACCTAGTACCAACCTCGTCATGTCCGTTGTGTCCTGAGCAAGACACTTCACCCTTGCTCCTGATGGCTGCTGGTTAGCGCCTTGCATGGCAGCTCCCGCCATCAGTGTGTGAATGTGTGTGTGAATGGGTAAATGTGGAAGTAGTGTCAAAGCGCTTTGAGTACCTTGAAGGTAGAAAAGCGCTATACAAGTACAACCCGTTTATCATTTATCATAATGAACACATGTGGGTTATGTATTTAACAAAAAAAGGTGAAATACCGGTAAGCAAAAACATGTTTTATATTCTAGTTTCTTCAAAATAGCCACCCTTTGCTCTGATTACTGCTTTGCACACTCTTGGCATTCTCTCAATGAGCTTCAAGAGGTAGTCACCTGAAATGGTTTTCACTTCACATGTGTCATAGTTTTGATGCCTTCAGTGACAATCTACAATGTAAATAGTCATGAAAATAAATAAAATGCACTGAAATGAGAAGGTGTGTTCAAACTTTTGGCCTTTACTGTATGTCCAACACTTTATTCTTAAATTAATGAACTTTAAACTTGTGATGCTTGTCTTTTAATAGTCATTTCCAAGATGTAAAAATCTAATTGAGTGGGATTCCTGCCACCACCTCCGACTCAATACCGCATTCATCACTTCCACGCTTGATCTTGAAAAAACCTTTTAGAAGAAAAACAAACATGATTTCAGACCCCGATGTCATTACACAAACACCTATTTTAATTTGATAATCCTTACATACCTTTGTCTCCCCAGTCACCGTTCCAGGAGTTGGCTGCCAACCAGTAAGGTGCCCCGTTCTCCTGCCCCCAGCCGAGGAGCTTGATGGCATGACCCCCCAGCATCTCCCCTGTCACATGCTGGTACACACCTACAACATACAGTACAGCAGGGGTGCTCACACTTTTTCTGCAGGCGAGCTACTTTTCAATTGATCAAGTCGTGGGGATCTACCTCATTCATATATATAATTTATATTTACTTATTTATGAAATATATGTTTTTGTTAACAAGTTAGAGGTGTTTAATGATAATGCAAGCATGTTTAACACATATAGTTAATATTGTTAATAAATTAAAGGTGTTTAATGATAATACAAGTATGTTTAATACATATAGTTAATATTGTTAACAAGTAAAGGGTGTTTAAAGATAATGAAAGCATGTTTAACTCATATAGTTAATATTGTTAAAAAATTAAAGGTGTTTAATGATAATACAAGCATGTTAAATACATATAGTTAATATTGTTAACAAGTTAAAGGTGTTTAATGATAATACAAGCATGTTTAACACATAGTTAATATTGTTAAAAAATTAAAGGTGTTTAATGATAATACAAGAATGTTTAATACATATAGTTAATATTGTTAACAAGTTAAAGGTGTTTAAAGATAATACAAGCATGTTTAACACATATAGTTAATATTGTTAATAAGTTAAAGGTGTTTAAAGATAATACAAGCATGTTTAACACATATAGATTCCTTTCTTTCATGAAGACAAGAATATAAGTTGGTGTATTACCTGATTCTGATGACTTGCATTGATTGTAATCAGTCAGTGGTGCTGATAAGGTCCGCATTTTCGAATGGAGGAGAAAAAAAGTCCTCCTTTCTGTCCAATACCACATGAAAGTGGTTGGTTTTTGGCATCTTATTTGTCCAGCTTCCGTACTCCTTTGTATACACTTTATAAGAAATACATTGTCGGCAAACTCCGTAGCTTACTGGCTTGTGCACGCCAGCTTTCTGAGACTCCTATTTTGTTAAATAAATGATAAATGGGTTGTACTTGTATAGCGCTTTTCTACCTTCAAGGTACTCAAAGCGCTTTGACACTACTTCCACATTTACCCATTCACACACACATTCACACACTGATGGCGGGAGCTGCCATGCAAGGCGCTAACCAGCAGCCATCAGGAGCAAGGGTGAAGTGTCTTGCTCAGGACACAACGGGCATGACGAGGTTGGTACTAGGTGGGGATTGAACCAGGGACCCTCGGGTTGCGCACGGCCACTCTCCCACTGCGCCACGCCGTCCTTGTTAGCGCAACTGTGCAACTGTGCAGTCGGTCTTTGGAGTTTTGACGACAGGTACGGCGCCAGAGTCTGTTGAAATAAAGTGTTTCTCGCCTTCCAGTCGGTAATTTTAATGAGCTGGCAGCAGCCAGTGTCATCTCAGAAGACCCTCGGGTGCCGTGAATGTCAATCAAGTGACGAAAATGACGTCATTGTGAAGATTTATGATCGCTCATTTTTAGGACTATTTTTTTAATGCCTGGCTGGTGATCGACTGACACACCCTCCGAGATCGACCGGTAGCTCGCGATCGACGTAATGAGCACCCCTGCAGTACAGTGACAAACTTGAATGTGCATAACGGTGAGTGTTTTCCCTGCATGCATGGCAAGGTTTTTTGCCACTTGTTACTAGGCAGGACAGGGCGATTTGACAGAAAAGCAGGGCTGCCTCGCCCTAGACACAGTACACGCGGTGTCTTGTTATGCGTGGAGAATATCAATTGATGAATTAAATGGCGCTTCTTATGAAATCTGTACCACAAGTGTATTACTCATTCCTTCCTGCTCTGTCACTGATGAGAATATCATGGCAGATTTCCCCTTGTAGTCCCAGTTGGCCCTTGTGGAGCATCACTAGTAGCAGTCTTGGAATGCAGAAAGTACTGAGTTATAATTCTGTGCGAAGTTAGTAAGGTTAATAAATTATGTTAATTATGTTTTTAATGATGTTAAAATTTGCATCAAATTATATTCAAGTTTAATTAAAGAAGTATGAAAATATTTCCAAACAAACAAAAAAAAGTGTGATTTTTTTTTTTTTAATGGGAAGTGGGGGCACACCAAATAAAATTCTGCTTTGGGCCCCAATTTAGCTTGGTGCGGCCTGCAAAAAAGAATATAAATGACTCCAAAAATTTGAGATTATGAACCCAATTTATTTTTCCGCACTAATTAAATTTCTAACTCAGCCACTCTTTATTGAATTACCAATTACCATGAATTGATTAACGTGGACCCTGACTTAAACAAGTTGAAAAACGTATTCGGGTGTTACCTTTTAGTGGTCAATTGTACAGAATATGTACTGTACTGTGCAATCTACTAATAAAAGTCTCAATCAATCAATCAATCAATCAATCAATATGAACTACAGCAGGCCTGGGCAATTATTTTTACTCGGGGGGTCAAATTTAGAGAAAAAAATGTGTCTGGGGCCGGTATATCTGATTTTTAGGAACACTAATGCAAAGCCTCACAATAAGGTCTGATTGAATGCTAAAGACCGCCTTAGAAAAAGGGAATAGAATTTTAAATTTTTTTACTGAATGAGACACCCAGAATGTACATGAAAATAAAGAATGTGGGATTTACAATATTAACTATGAACGATAAAACACTGAATATTGACAACATATGAACGTCACACCCCCTCTCCATCGACATATTTTACAATCAAGCGAAACGCAACAAAAATGCAACAAACACAGCGAAATATGAACGTGAAGGGTAAAAAATAAACCCACCTACAATTTGATGTATCTGATACATCACTAAGCTCTAGAACTTTGTTGTAAAAATCTCCTTCGCATCTGACCCTGACACCCACATTTCAGGCTGGGCCACTCTGGAAACACTCTGTGCAAACGCTCCCCACCCACACTGCTTGGTGCCTCGTCTGAGCTGCTGAGACTTAGATTACCATAGTAACTAATTAGATTACCATAGTAACTAATTAGATTACCATAGTAACTAGTATATCATGCAAAAGCGCAGATTCTAACTATTTAAATACTTTGTATAGTTCAAGACTTAAGGTCATTTGACTGCACATCATAATGGCAGCTATAGTTTCCATCTTAAAGATCTAAAAAAATGATTTGGGAATGTCGGGCGGGCCAGATTGAAAAGCTTAACGGGCCTTAATTTGCCCAGGTCTGAACTACAGCAAGGTTTTTTTCACCACAGTGCTATCTGCTGCATGTTGTAGGGAATTGCGCCACACTAAAACACCACTCAAGTCAAATTGTTGTTAATTTCCTATGGCTGCATTTAGAAGACATGAGTATATTGTATTATTTAAACCGTACAAAACTCACCAGTCTTGTACTGAAGAAAATCTGCATAAACACTGAAAGCAGCCTCCACAGGTCCATTCTTGTAAATCTCCGTCATTATCTGCTTCTGGTCGGAAGAGATGCTATACGCTCGTCTTCCTGTGGTGGAAGATGTGGACAACACAAGGAATCATTTATGACGGAGAATATTATTTTCTGTTTTGTAGTTAACCTCCGTACCAAAGTGCTTGTCCTTTGGGTAAGAAAGCGAGTAGCCGTCAATGCACTGCTCCACACATTTGGGAGTCTCCTGTTCGCCCTGACATGGAGGACGCGTTCCGTTGACGTGATGCTCACACGGGGCCAGGGAATACGGACGGCAGCCTGCATGTGTTTGCCATGAAGTCAGGAGAAAACTGAGTCCGACCTTCCTCGGGTTTGAGATGAACTTACCCGCTTTGGAATCGTATAGGCCCCCGGTCACGAGGCCCTTCTGGACCCAGAAGTCCCAAGCAGCAGAGGGAAAGCCACCAAAACACCTGCAACCACACCAACAAGTCACTACCAAATAAATGCTGTGCCTCAATTAATAACCGGGTGCTGCTTCAACACCTTTTTCATCCTCTCTAAAACAATAACATAATTAAACATGACTGTAGAGCACAGGTGTCAAACTCAAGACCTGGGGGCCAGATCTGGCCCGCGACATCATTTTATCTGGCCCGCAAACACCTGGAAATGATATTCGTCAACAAAGTACTTAATATTTTCTTAATTCATTTTTTCATTCTGACAGGAAAAATATATATACTGCTTGAAATTGCATACCTTTTAAACTTTATTGGGTATCCATTATTGCAACAAATATTACAGTACATTATCATGCGTTCCAAAAACTTTTTGTCCAAATAAAAATAAATACCTAAATATCTGCTTGACTTGTGATTTTACAGCAAACTACCCATCAAATGAATAATAATGACATTACATTTTACGGTGTTCTTTACAGCATATAACTGTAAATTGACAAAAACTAAACATTTTTTGCATTAAAATTCTGTTGACTGAGCTGCCATATTTTTACTGTAAAATCTTGTGTTTAACAGTGTTTCACTGTAAATGAAACAATTATACATTTGTTTTTATGGTAGAAAAACTGGCAGCTAAGTTTCCAGAATAAAAAAAGAACTAGTGTTATTCCATTAACAAAACCTTTTGTAAAAAGCAATGTAAATTTAACACAAAAAATTCTGGCAACTAAGCCGCCAGCTTTTTCCGTAAAACCCCCAAAAAACAGTGGTACTGTTTTTCCATTTACCGTAAAATGTTGTAAAAAAATTTAAAAACGCTATACTTTTTTGTACAGATTTGTAAATGTAAAGTTTTTACTGTAAAATCGACAGTCTACTTAAAACAATTTATATAATTAATAATGAAATTCAGAGGCAAATTCATACATTATTCACTGTTACAAGCGGCCCTCTGATGGCAGCCATAACTGCCATGTGGCCCTCAATGAAACCGAGTTTGACATCCCTGCTGTAGAGCAATGGTGGCTTGGAATTCACGTCCTTAATGTTTGATCAAAGTGAAGAATTCAGTAATTTTTTGTAAATATTTAAGACTTTATCTCTTTACATAAAAAATAATGTATATTCTTTTCTTTTTGGTCTATTTCTTGGTTTCTAACTGGATTGCGTGCAAATGATTTGTACCTTTTTTTGTAAACAATATTGTATTTTTATGGCAATTGCGTGATCCTAAATTAGCATAACAATTGGAGCTGTTGTTTTTATTTTGAATAGTGATATTTGTCATGAATGAATTTGTTTGCTATGTTCCTGTGTTTTGTGTCACCTGCTGTCCTGATGCTCCTATTGTAGTTCTATACTTCCTGTTGGATTTCTTGTTTTGCTGCACCTTCACTTTCTGTTTTGTTTCTTGCCAGTGGGCTTGTTTCCTATTAGTTAAATCTAGCCTACAATGTTAGTTTTCTGTGCACTTCCATGCTGCACTACAATCATTTTGACTTGCGTTGTTTTTTTCCCCTACTAAAAATGTATTTTACCTGCACTTTGCCTTTCTTACTCTGGTCCAGACCGGAAAACCTGTTCTGTTTCCTGCCAGCGGGCTTGTTTTCTATTAGTGTGAAATGAATTATATTTATAAAGAGCTTTTCTCTAGTGACTCACAACGGCAGTGACTAGGATGGCAGAAGCGGGGATCGAACCTGCAACCCTCAAGTTGCTGGCAGGGCCGCTCTACCAACCGAACTATACTGCCCCATTAGTTAATCTAGCCTAAAATGTTAGTTTGTTGTGCACTTCCATGCTGCACTATAATCATTTTGACTTGCGTTGTTTTTTTTTTCCCTACTAAAAAAGTATTTTACCTGCACTTTGTCTTTCTTACTTTGGTCCAGACCAGAAAACCTGTTCTGTTTCCTGCCAGCGGGCTTGTTTTCTATTAGTTAATCTAGCCAAAATGTTAGTTTTCTGTGCACTTCCATGCTGCACTACTATCATTTTGACTTGCGTTGTTTTTTTTCCCTACTAAAAAAGTATTTTTCCTGCACTTTGCCTTTCTTACTCTGGTCCAGACCAGAAAACCTGTTCTGTTTCCTGCCAGCGGGCTTGCTTTCTATTAGTTGATCTAGCCTAAAATGTTAGTTTTCTGTGCACTTCCATGCTGCACTATAATCATTTTGACTTGTGTTGTTTTTTTTCCCTACTAAAAAGGTATTTTACCTGTACATTGCCTTTCTTACTCTGGTCCAGACCAGAAAACCTGTTGTTTCCTGCCAGCGGGCTTGTTTTCTATTAGTTAATCGAGCCTAAAATGTTAGTTTTCTGTGCACTTCCATGCTGCACTACAATCATTTTGACTTGCGTAGTCCCCCCCCTACTAAACAGGTCTTTTACCTTCACTTTGCCTTTCTTACTCTGGTCCAGACCAGAAAACCTGTTCTGTCTCCTGCCAGAGGGCTTGTTTTCTATTAGTTAATCTAGCCTAAAATGTTAGTGTGGAGGGGGCGTGGTCTGCGGGCCTGCTGCGAGCGGGGTGTGTAAGGACCGGCCTCGAAGACAGCGGCAGGTGAGTAGATTGCCAAGATGGGACTTGTTATCTAATCACCTGTTGCCCTTATTAGCAGCAGCCGGAACGAGACACGTGGTTGGAGTTGGGAGTTGGAGCACAGCGAGACACATGCAGGAGAGCGGAGCGAGACACACACACAGAGCCAGGAAGCAGAGACACGCCGGACTGAAAAGCCCTAGAATATATATTGCTGAAAAGCAGCCAAGACTTGTGTGTGGCAATAAAATACTTTGTTCAAACCTGACCACTGATCTGTCGGCACCAGGAGAACCCACCACAGAGAGAGACCGCCACAGTTAGTTTTCTGTGCACTTCCATGCTGCACTATAATAATTTTGACTTACGGTGTTTTTTTCCCTACTAAAAAGGTCTTTTACCTTCACTTTGCCTTTCTTACTTGGGTCCAGACCAGAAAATATGTTCTGTTTCCTGACAGCAGGCTTGTTTTCTATTAGTTCATCTAGCCTAAAATGTTAGTTTTCTGTGCACTTTCATGCTGCACTATAATCATTTTGACTTGTGTTGTTTTTTTTCCCTTCAGAAAAAGTATTTTACCGCACTTTGCCTTTCTTACTCTGGTCTAGACCATAAAATATGTTCTGTTTCCTGACAGCAGGCTTGTTTTATTAGTTAATCTAGCCTAAAATGTTAGTTTTCTGTGCACTTTCATGCTGCACTATAATCATTTTGACTTGTGTTGTTTTTTTTCCCTTCAGAAAAAGTATTTTACCTGCACTTTGCCTTTCTTACTCTGGTCCAGACCATAAAATATGTTCTGTTTCCTGACAGCAGGCTTGTTGTATTAGTTAATCTAGCCTAAAATGTTAGTTTTCTGTGCACTTCCATGATGCACTACAATCATTTTGACTTGCGTTGTTTTTTTCCCTACTAAAAAGGTCTTTTTCCTGCACTTAGCCTTTCTTACTCTGGTCCAGACCAGAAAACCTGTTCTGTTTCCTGCCAGCGGGCTTGTTTTCTATTAGTTGATCTAGCCTAAAATGTTAGTTTTCTGTGCACTTCCATGCTGCACTATAATCATTTTGACTTGTGTTGTTTTTTTTCCCTACTAAAAAGGTATTTTACCTGTACATTGCCTTTCTTACTCTGGTCCAGACCAGAAAACCTGTTGTTTCCTGCCAGCGGGCTTGTTTTCTATTAGTTAATCGAGCCTAAAATGTTAGTTTTCTGTGCACTTCCATGCTGCACTACAATCATTTTGACTTGCGTAGTCCCCCCCCTACTAAACAGGTCTTTTACCTTCACTTTGCCTTTCTTACTCTGGTCCAGACCAGAAAACCTGTTCTGTCTCCTGCCAGAGGGCTTGTTTTCTATTAGTTAATCTAGCCTAAAATGTTAGTGTGGAGGGGGCGTGGTCTGCGGGCCTGCTGCGAGCGGGGTGTGTAAGGACAGGCCTCGAAGACAGCGGCAGGTGAGTAGATTGCCAAGATGGGACTTGTTATCTAATCACCTGTTGCCCTTATTAGCAGCAGCCGGAACGAGACACGTGGTTGGAGTTGGGAGTTGGAGCACAGCGAGACACATGCAGGAGAGCGGAGCGAGACACACACACAGAGCCAGGAAGCAGAGACACGCCGGACTGAAAAGCCCTAGAATATATATTGCTGAAAAGCAGCCAAGACTTGTGTGTGGCAATAAAATACTTTGTTCAAACCTGACCACTGATCTGTCGGCACCAGGAGAACCCACCACAGAGAGAGACCGCCACAGTTAGTTTTCTGTGCACTTCCATGCTGCACTATAATAATTTTGACTTACGGTGTTTTTTTCCCTACTAAAAAGGTCTTTTACCTTCACTTTGCCTTTCTTACTTGGGTCCAGACCAGAAAATATGTTCTGTTTCCTGACAGCAGGCTTGTTTTCTATTAGTTCATCTAGCCTAAAATGTTAGTTTTCTGTGCACTTTCATGCTGCACTATAATCATTTTGACTTGTGTTGTTTTTTTTTCCCTTCAAAAAAAGTATTTTACCGCACTTTGCCTTTCTTACTCTGGTCTAGACCATAAAATATGTTCTGTTTCCTGACAGCAGGCTTGTTGTATTAGTTAATCTAGCCTAAAATGTTAGTTTTCTGTGCACTTCCATGATGCACTACAATCATTTTGACTTGCGTTGTTTTTTTCCCTACTAAAAAGGTCTTTTTCCTGCACTTAGCCTTTCTTACTCTGGTCCAGACCAGAAAACCTGTTCTGTTTCCTGCCAGCGGGCTTGTTTTCTATTAGTTGATCTAGCCTAAAATGTTAGTTTTCTGTGCACTTCCATGCTGCACTATAATCATTTTGACTTGTGTTGTTTTTTTTCCCTACTAAAAAGGTATTTTACCTGCACATTGCCTTTCTTACCCTGGTCCAGACCGGAAAACCTCTTGTTTCCTGCCAGCGGGCTTGTTTTCTATTAGTTAATCGAGCCTAAAATGTTAGTTTTCTGTGCACTTCCATGCTGCACTACAATAATTTTGACTCGCGTAGTTTCCCCCCCCTACTAAACAGGTCTTTTACCTTCACTTTGCCTTTCTTAGTTTGGTCCAGACCAGAAAACCTGTTCTGTTTCCTGCCAGAGGGCTTGTTTTCTATTAGTTAATCTAGCCTAAAATGTTAGTGTGGAGGGGGGCGTGGTCTGCGGGCCTGCTGCGGAGCGGGGTGTGTAAGGACCGGCCTCGAAGACAGCGGCAGGTGAGTAAATTGCCCAGCTGGGACTTGTTATCTAATCACCTGTCGCCCTTATTAGCAGCAGCCGGAACGAGACACGTGGTTGGAGTTGGGAGTTGGAGCACAGCAAGACACATGCAGGAGAGCGGAAAACCTAACAGCATCAAAACATTGTGAAAATGTAACCCCAGGAAGAATAGCGGCTGCTGTTGCAGAAATTAAACAGCTGAGGCTCATTAGTGCCCCCTGAATCTTAACTTTTGATCTTATGAAGACATTTGGCTCAACTGTAGTCTGGGACAGAGGTGTTTGGACTCTTTGCTGCAGAGATATCACTCTCGGGTCCAACAAGAACAAACTCTCTGCCCTCTAACACACTCCATGCCTTTAAAACGTCTTTCCGTTGCTCCATTTGTCCTTCTTGTGGGTGACCCCATACCTAAGTCCACTTTGTGGATCTGGATCTACCTGTATCTCACTCACCCCATCCCGCATTCATCACAACAGGACAGAAGGTCTTCCGCTGAGATCTCCACGGAGATTTCCCCACTGCTATGGATGCATAATCTGTCAGATATGGCCTCAGCTGCCCCAAAGGCCTGTTCCAAACAAAAACATGGACGCTCCAAATATTTGATCTATTCAGAAAAGTAGGGTTTTTAGTACGGTTTCTCTTTTACCCAGCAGGACCCGCAAGAGCCCTGGTCCCGGATCTGCTTGACAGTAGCACACTTAGGCCACTGCTGGCGTGCATCAAAGCTGTCTGGAAGTTTTATGCCTTCAGTATCGTGAACTCTGAGCCAGAGAGAGAGAGAGAGAGGACAATCATGGAGCTTTGCAGATAAGAAGCACCTGCTGACAGTCAGCTGAGCAGGTCATATGATTCACAACATACACACACACACACACACACACACACATGGTCATAAATGTTTCCTTTTTTTAATCAGCATACATTTGTGGGGCTTTGGCTGCATTCAGGATGGTGCCACACAGCCCCTTCACGTAGTTGATATCAACCTTGTGAAAGTTCTGCCCTGCCTGCAGCAAACAAAGGGAGATTAGATGTATCGTACAGCGGAAGTAATCTCTCGAATGTCCTCACCTTCCAGGTGGAGTTGGCCTTGTTGATAGTGTTTATCATCTCCTGGGAGAGAGGTGAAAGGTCAGCCCAGGTGACGGACACGGCGACAAAGAAGAGGGCAAGTGAACGCATCCTGCAATAACATCGACATGTACAGGGAGCATCATCAACATTCATGGATTATAGTCAAATCCCAACATTAGGTACACCATGAGAGGGATTTTCAACCTGACTCCATGTGTTGGTAATTGTTGTTAATATAAATGTGTACTGTGTACAGTCAATATTGATTTGTATCACTTGATCCACAAATCATTTATACATATTTCAAATAATATACAGTACAGGCCCAAAGTTTGGACACCGTCTCATTTCAATGCGTTTTCTTTATTTCCATGACTACTAAACAGGATGAAAGACATGTTAAAAACAGCTCTTTTTTTTTTGTTTTTTGTTTTTTGTTTGTTTGTTTGTTTTCTCAGTGTACATGAATGAAGGTGTGTGTTGCTGGACCCGACTTGGACATTATCTGGACTGGACCTGGTTTAAAAAAACAAAAAAAACAACCTTTAAACAAAGCTAATTTCATTTACAGCCAGGTCTGGTGAAGATAAGGTCCTTTCTTTCTTTTTTTATTTATTTTGTTTTTATTTTTTTTATAGATAGGATAAATAAATATTTTCTTGGATAAAGAGGAAAGTAAACAATATAAAAATAATTACATAAGGGAGAAAAGGGAAAGAAAAAATAGTAATTAAATGAAAATGTTAGTGGACCAGCAGCACAAACAATCAAGTGTGCTTCAGGGACTGTGTTGTGTCCCTTGCAGAAGTGTTGTCCATGTTGTGGAAACCAGAATATTGTTGGCAGAAAGAAACAACCCCTTTTGTGTGAGTGGGTGTGTGTGAGTGTGAATAGGGGAGGGAGGGTTTTTTTTTTCTGGGTTGATGCACTAGTTGAAAGTGTATCGTGTGTTTTTTTCTATGTTGATTTAATAAAAAAAATAAATAAATAAATAAAAACAAAAAAAAAACAAACAAAAAAAAACAACAAAAAAAACAAAAAAACAAAAACAGCTCTTACAAAATAAACTACCCATGCAACGTGCATGAAACTTAATAGGTAACTACCGGAAAGAATCCTTACCAACAATGAGTACTAATTTTGCGAGAATGACGTATTCTTAATCGAAGTCAAATTACAAAAATAAAGTTGGAATTTTTAGACAATTACAATTTTGAAACCGTAAAATGATATTTTTTAGATATAAAACACTCTGCGACAAGCTCCAAAAATAATAGAGTAACTATATATATACAGTACAGGCCAAAAGTTTGGACACCGTCTCATTTCAATGCGTTTTCTTTATTTTCATGACTATTTACATTGTAGATTGTTACTGAAGGCATTAAAACTATGACACCTGCAAAGTGAAAACCATTTCAGGTGACACTACCTCTTGAAGCTCATCGAGAGAATGCCAAGAATGTGCAAAGCAGTAATCAGAGCAAAGGGTGGCTATTTTGAAGAAACTAGAATATAAAACATGTTTTCAGTTATTTCACCTTTTTTTTGTTAAGTACATAACTCCACATGTGTTCATTCATAGTTTTGATGCCTTCAGTGACAATCTACAATGTAAATAGTCATGAAAACGCATTGAATGAGAAAGTGTGTCCAAACTTTTGGTCTGTACTGTATATTACATGACAATAATATTTTAATTATTAGTCATTACTTTTCACAGCATGTTATATCAAGGGCTGTCAAAATTAACACATGCGATTAATCACAGAAACTATCACATTAATCCTGTATACATGCATACTAATCACACAATTTGGGTAGAGCGACCGTGCCAGCAACTTGAGGGTTCCCGGTTCGATTTCCGCTTCCGCCATCCTTAATCGCTGCTGGTGTGTCCTTGGACAAGACGCTTTACACACCTGCTCCCAATGCCACCCACACTGGTTTAAATGTGGCTCGAAGATGTGTGGTTTCACTCTGTAAAGCGCTTTAAGACTCTAGAGAAAAAGCGCTATATAAATATAATTCACTTCACTTCACAATTTATTTGAACCGTATTCTTAATCACCTTAACCGTGGATATACCTGAAAAGTAATAAATAAATGACATGCACTCAAGTAAAACATTTAAAACCTGTGATTAATCATGATTAATCTAAATTCAAGTGTGTGATTAATCTGATTTCTTTTATTAATATTTTGACAGCACTAGTTACATCTATATAGCCATAACATGTGCATTTAAATGAACAATAAATCACACAACAGACATTAAAAATAAAAAAGTATATATTTTTTAGTATGCTATCGACTACTATCCTAAATTAACTTTTGAGTAACAAAATCAACGTTTTATTTCTACAATAAACACATTAAAAATACAATCAAAGCCCAAGATTCCATAAGACCATCTTACTCAACTGTTGGAATAAAATGTAGCTCAGTTAACCAATGATACAGAAGATAAAACGTTTTACCTGAGTTGTGGCAGTCAAGCTCTTGCTGATCCGAGATGAGACAGTGAAAAAAAAAAAAAAAATCCTAACTTTTTAACCGTCATTTTTACAAGTTGCGTGTCACTGAGTCACATGCTGGTTTAATGAATAGATTGTCATATGGCACGGCACTAAAGCTTGTGTTGCACCAAATATAATAGGAATTAAAAACACTTCACCTTGAAAAGTGCTGCACTGATGCTCCCAGTTGCAAAAAGACACATTAGACCAGGAGTGTCAAAAATGATATTAAAAAAAACAAAACAAAGTGAAAAATAAAAAAGAGCCAACAGTTGAAATGTAACGAGAAAAAGTTGCAATGTTGACTCTAACAACACAAAGCAACTAAGCAGGCTACTTTTTCCTCAAAGCTGTCATCGCTCAAAAAATAATAATGAATCAAAATCAATGTTATGAATTATTGACCTATTCAAGGCTTGAATTACTTCACATCAAATATTCCACTTTGAAATATTTTTTCGGGAACATTTTGCATATTGTGTGTGCCATATACAAAACAAAGTTTTGTTTTGACGAAAGAGGCATAAAACAAAAACATGAAAAAACAACTTACAATTGACAGATAAAACTGAAGTTGATCTGGAGACTCAAGTGTTGTAAGTAAAACAACTAAAAACAACGTATGAATTATTTTTGAAACACTTTTATGAGTGGGGCCCTTTGGGATCCCCCAGAATTTTAGTGGGAATTAAAAAAAAAAACAGTCATTGCTTAAAAAAATAATAAATACAAATCAATGTTGATTTGAATTAGTGATCTAGTTAAGGCTCCAATGACTTCACATGAAATATTCTACAAACCCCGTTTCCATATGAGTTGGGAAATTGTGTTAGATGTAAATATAAACGGAATACAATGATTTGCAAATCCTTTTCAACCCATATTCAGTTAAATGCACTACAAAGACAACATATTTGATGTTCAAACTCATAAACTTTATTTATTTTTTGCAAATAATAATTAACTTTCATGGCTGCAACACGTGCCAAGTAGTTGGGAAAGGGCATGTTCACCACTGTGTTACATGGCCTTTCCTTTTAACAACACTCAGTAAACGTTTGGGAACTGAGGAGACACATTTTTTAAGCTTCTCAGGTGGAATTCTTTCCCATTCTTGCTTGATGTACAGCTTAAGTTGTTCAACAGTCCGGGGGTCTCCGTTGTGGTATTTTAGGCTTCATAATGCGCCACACATTTTCAATGGGAGACAGGTCTGGACTACAGGCAGGCCAGTCTAGTACCCGCACTCTTTTACTATGAAGCTGGCATTGTCTTGCTGAAATAAGCAGGGGCGTCCATGGTAACGTTGCTTGGATGGCAACATATGTTGCTCCAAAACCTGTATGTACCTTTCAGCATTAATGGCGCCTTCACAGATGTGTAAGTTACCCATGTCTTGGGCACTAATACACCCCCATACCATCACAGATGCTGGCTTTTCAACTTTGTGCCTACAACAATCCAGATGGTTCTTTTCCTCTTTGGTCCGGAGGACACGACGTCCACAGTTTCCAAAAACAATTTGAAATGTGGACTCTTCAGACCACAAAACACTTTTCCACTTTGTATCAGTCCATCTTAGATGAGCTCAGGCCCAGCGAAGCCGACGGCGTTTCTGGGTGTTGTTGATAAACGGTTTTCGCCTTGCATAGGAGAGTTTTAACTTGCACTTACAGATGTAGCGACCAACTGTAGTTACTGACAGTGGGTTTCTGAAGTGTTCCTGAGCCCATGTGGTGATATCCTTTACACACTGATGTCACTTGTTGATGCAGCTGTACAGCCTGAGGGATGGAAGGTCACGGGCTTAGTTGCTTACGTGGAGTGATTTCTCCAGATTCTCTGAACCCTTTGATGATATTACGGACCGTAGATCTTGAAATCCCTCAATTCCTTGCAATATCTGGTTGAGAAAGGTTGTTCTTAAACTGTTCAACAATTTGCTCACGCATTTGTTGACAAAGTGGTAACCCTCGCCCCATCCTTGTTTGTAAAAGCTGAGCATTTCATGGAATCTACTTTTATACCCAATCACATACTATATATATATATATATATATATATATATATATATATATATATATACATATATATATATATATATTTATAAATACTTGAATTTCAGTGTTCATTTATTTACACATATACACACACATAACACTCATCTACTCATTTTTGAGTTAAGGGTTGAATTGTCCATCCTTGTTCTATTCTCTGTCACTATTTTTCGAACCATGCTGAACACCCTCTCTGATGATGCATTGATGTGTGGCAAGCACAAAAGTGCTTTCATCAAATGCACTAGATGGCAGTATTGTCCTGTTTAAGAGTGTCACAACATTGCTGTTTACCAGACGAACTGCTTTACGGTATACAAAAACGTGACTGCTGTTGTTGTGTGTTGTTGCCGCGCTGGGAGGACGTTAATGAAACTGCCTAACAATAAACCCACATAAGAAACCAAGAACTCGCCCTCCATCATTCTAGTTATAACGTGATTGGGCAGGTATGCTGTTTATATGAATTTCGGGAGATTTTCGGGAGAAAATTTGTCCCGGGAGATTTTCGGGAGAGGCGCTGAATTTCGGGAGTCTCCCGGAAAATCCGGGAGGGTTGGCAAGTATGCCCAATCATGGCACACACCTGTTCCCAATTAGCCTGCACACCTGTGGGATGTTCCAAATAAGTGTTTGATGAGCATTCCTCAACTTTATCAGTATTTATTGCCACCTTTCCCAACTTCTTTGTCACATGTTGCTGGCATCAAATTCTAAAGTTAATGATTATTTGCACAAAAAAAAATGTTTATCAGTTTGAACATCAAATATGTTGTCTTTGTAGCATATTCAACTGAATTTGGGTTGAAAAGGATTTGCTAATCATTGTATTCCGTTTATATTTACATATAACACAATTTCCCAACTCATATGGAAATGGGGTTTGTACTTTGAAACTGTTTTTGGGAAAAATGTTGCGCACACACACACACACACACACACACACTATTGTATTTGTTACCTTCTTGAGACTTCTGAAAAATGCCTACCTCTTTAGGACCACCCTTTCTAGATATATAAAGATTTGCATTTACAACATTAATAATATATACATACTATGTAAATATAAAAAAGGTAAGCTTTTAATAATCTTTTTTTATTTTTTGTTTGTAATTGGTTAATAAGTAATTACAGTTTATCTCTATATACATATTTATTTTATTAATTTTGGCCAAAGGGGGCACATTTAAATTTATTACACACACTTGTTATTACATATGTTGGCCAGAAGGGGAGCACTTCAAATGTTTACACACACTTATTATTTCATATGTTAACCAGCGCACTTTTAAAACCCATTCATCCATCCATTTTCTACTGCTTATTCCCTTCGGGGTCGCTGGAGCCTATCTCAGCTACAATCGGGCGGAAGGCGGTGTACACCTTGGACAAGTCGCCACCTCATCGCAGCTTTTAAAACCCAACATTCTCTATTAGATGCAATGGTTTGGGGGCATGATTTATGTCCTAACTTGTTCACCGGTCCTCATATGGAAGCTACTTTTCCTTGTTGATGTCTCAAGAAGGGTAGAAATACAAGAAAACACACACCCACACCCACACAACTTTATATCGACAGATAGACCTTAAGTTGATCCAGAGATTCAAGCCTTACATAAAAAAATTACAATATATGACTTATTCTTTAACATTTTTATGACTGAGACCCTTAAGGGTCCCAGCACCGAACTTGAGGGGAGCCCTAAAGATTGAAAAACATCTGTATATTGTATTGATTTTGCAAATGAATCGAAATGAAACCGGCCGGATTTGACTTTTCAGATTGCGGCCCTCAGTGGAAAAAGTTTTTACCACCCCTGCTTTAAACCATCATGTTTATATCCTCTCGCCGTTTTATTTGCTCAAAATGTACAAATAAATCTAATGTTCACATTACATAGCAATGTTTGTACAACTTTACCTTTGGTTCTGTGTTTCTGTGCTTGCCTGTTCTTTTCTTCAACTCACCAAAGCTCTATTTACTCATTAAGGACACTTTCTCTAGCAGCTTGCATTAATATGCAGAACACGTACATTTGCAGTGATTTTCCTCCCTTTCAAAATAAAGCCCCGTGGGAAGTGCTCTACAGTTCTACAAGGAGTTGAAAGAGACAGAGGGGATATATCCTCTTAGCTTATGACATAATTTGAACAGACATTTTCCCATAAATCACATCAATATTCAAAGAGAAAGGGACACAAACATCAAGAGTCCATTCTATGCTGGTGATTTTAAGCACACAAAACTCTGGTACTTTAACTTGAACTATGTAGGCGATGCATTCAAATGCAGGCCTGCACAGCTATCCTGCTACTACTTGCTGTTGTCCACAAAGAATAGCTGTTTCTCTGTTCATGGGGGACGTGGACCCCCACTGCAGTGAAGAAGGGGCCATCATAAGTCAGTGTGGGGGGCATTTACTGTCCTTGCATGTCGGCCTGTGACACCGTGGCACTGAGGTACTGCCAACTGACGGCGGCCAGCAGCATGGCGGCCGACAAGTACATGGGCGACAGGTGGGGGCTCCTAATGGGAAGGCTGGACTGCGACTTCTCTCTGATGAGAGCCAGGATGCGCAGGATCTTGTCCCGTGACGGGTCGGTGAGCGAGACCTTGTGCAGAATCTGGAAGGAAAAGCAAGCAAGTTAGTTTCTAAGTCCAATAAATACGACCAAGAAAAAACCACGGCCACCTCTTGGCTGTACTGGCTGATGATGTTCTGCACCGCCTGCATGGTGGTCGCCTCCATCATGAGCGTCACAGCCTGGCCCTTTCGGATTTTGACCACTCCCTGGAACACCATGGGGTTGTTGTAGCACGTTGACAATGTAGCTATCGCCATCACCTGGTCAGCAGAGGAATTACACATGGCAGAAATGAGTGTGTGTTACACAGTTAATTAATTTTGCAATGTGTGTGTCATTTTTAATTATCTAGAGCAGGGGTGCCCACTTTTTCAACAGGCGAGCTACTTTTTAAATGACTAAGTCGAGATGATCTACCTTTTATATATATATATATATATATATATATATATATATATATATATATATATATATATATATATATATATATATATATATATATAATTTACACAAAAACAAACTATCTCTCTCTCTCTCTGTATTTATATATATATATATATATACTGTATATATACATATCCATATATATACACACATATATATATATATATATAGACATATATATATATATATACATATACATATATATATATAATTTACACAAAAACAAACTATCTCTCTCTGTATTTATATATATATATATATACTGTATATATACATATATATATATACATACATATACACACATATATATATATACACATATATATACATACATACATACATATATATATATATACACACACACATATATATATAATATATATACATATATATATATATATATACATATATATACATATATATATATATATATACATATATATACATACATACATATATATATATATATACATACATATATATATATATATATATATATATACATATATATATACATATATACATACATATATATATATATATATATATATATATATATACATATATATATACATATATATACATATATACATATATACATATATATATATATATATATATATATATATATATATATATAGTGTTGTCCCGATACCAATATTTTGGTACAGGTACCACAATTATTTGGTACTTTGATACTTTTCTAAATAAAAGGGGACCAGAAAAAAATGCATTATTGGCTTCATTTTAACAAAAAATCTTAAGGTACATTAAACATATGTTTCCTATTGCAAGTTTTTCCTTAAATAAAATAGTGAACATACAAGACAACTTGTCTTTTATTAGTAAGTAAGCAAAAACAGACTCCTAATTAGTCTGCTGACGTATGCTCTAACATATTGTGTCATTTTCCATTCTATTATTTTGTCAACATTTTTAAGGACAAATGGTAGAAAATGAATTATTAATCTACTTGTTCATTTACTGTTAATATGTGCTTACTTTCTCTTTTAACATGTTCTATCTACATTTCTGTTAAAATGTAATAATCACTTATTCTTCTGTTGTTTGGATGCTTTACATTAGTTTTGGATGATACCACACATTTGGGTATCAATCCGATACCAAGTCGTTACAGGATCATACATTGGTCATATTCAAAGTCCTCGTGTGTCCAGGGACATATTTCCTGACTTTATAAACATAATATAAATGAAAAAAAAAAAAAGAAAGAAGATGTTGTGATGCCAAAAAATATCAACGTAATCATAGTAGTATCGACTAAATATGCTATTGTACTTGGTATCATTACAGTGGATGTCAGGTGTAGATCCACCAATGGCGTTTGTTTACATTGTGACGCCGGTAAACCACGGTATGTAGTGAAGCATGTTTAGCTATTTCTTGTCCTGCAGGGATGATACTTGTAAGAAACGTACTTTATTTGTCGCCATGGAGGCGAGGATTAGTGATTTAGAAGTAGCTAAAACACTGCCGACTGTGGCTCGACTTTAGCAGCTAACGAGCTAGCCATGTCTTAAAGCACCTCTTCCTGAGGGCGTTTCAGTGTTATAACTTCACCTTTTATCGTTAGTTTTTAAGCCAAAAGGCGTTCATTCTCCCTTTTCTGTCTACACACATTGTCTACTTGTAAGTACTCTGTGATTGTGCGCTGCCGAACATGCTCCTCTGCTCGTAAACCAGCAATGACACGATGTGACAACGGCGGGGGCGGCGGACCGGTACTTTTCAGAGGCGGTATAGTACCGAATATGATTCATTAGTATCACGGTGCTATACTAATACCGGTATACCCATCCATCCATCCATTTTCTACCGCTTATTCCCTTTGAGGTTGTGGGGGGTTCTGTAGCCTATCTCAGCTACAATCGGGCGGAAGGCGGGGTACACCCTGGACAAGTCGCCACCTCATCACAGGGCCAACACAGATAGACAGACAACATTCACACTCACATTCAGACACTCGGGCCAATTTAGTGTTGCCAATCAACCTATCCCCAGGTGCATGTCTTTGGAGGTGGGAGGAAGCCGGAGTACCCGGAGGGAACCCACGCAGTCACGGGGAGAACATGCAAACTCCACACAGAAAGATCCCGAGCGCAGGATCGAACCCAGGACCTTTGTATTGTGAGGTATACCGTACATACATGTATGTTTAACATATAGATTTCTTTCTTTCATGAAGACAACAATATAAGTTGTTGTATTACTTGATTCTGATGACTTGCATTGATTGGAACCAGACAGGATTCACAATAATGCTGACAACTTCCACATTTTCGATTTTACATTGTGGAGGAGAAAAAAAAGTCATTTCTGTCCAATACCACGTTGAAGTGGTTGGTTTGTGGCATCTTATTTGTCAAGCTTCCATATTCGTTTTCATACACTTTACAAGAAATACATTGACGGCGAACTCCGTGGCTCGCTAGCTTGTTTGAGCTAGCTTTCGGAGACTCTTATTTTGTTAGCGCAGGCAGGATGGAGCAGCACTTTTATTGTGAAGACAGGAACTGTGCGGTCAGTTTTTAGGCTTTTGACAGGAGGTATGGTTGAAATAAAAAGTGTTTCTCGCCTTCCTGATGGTCTTTTTTTCCTTCACACCGAGCTGGCAGCAGCCAGCAACATTTCACAAGATCCTCGGGTGCCTAAAAATGTCAATCAAGTGACGAAAGTGACGTCATAGCGAAGATTTATGATCGCTAATTTTTAGGTCTATTTTTGCAATGCCTGGCTGGCGGTCGACTGATCCACCCTCTGCGATCGACCGGTAGCTCGCGATCAACGTAATGAGCACCCCTGGTCTAGAGATTAGGTAGAAATGCAAAGGGCAAGAAATATTCGACATTTTCCATTAAAAAAGTTGTTGTTTAAGTTTGTTTCGAACATGAATACAGTTACAATGATAAATCATTTTCAGTTTGAAGAACCTTTTTAAAACTTCATAACAATTACGAACACAATTATTCACCTTCTGTTCTCAATATGTAACACAATTTAAATCAATGAATAAATACAACAGTACCCGATACAGTATAAATAAATAGTTAAGAAGTGATTCACATAATAACATGACTAAGATTGTCTCCTTTTCAATAAGGTTCAAAATGTTTATCAGAATTCTTCTTCTCTGTACTTTGTAAACACTGACTTAAAACAGTTTCTTAAACTGGATCATATTAGTACATTGTTTGACTTCTTTGCTTAAAACATTCCATACTTAAATTCCACATACTGACATGTGTGCTCTGCCAACAGGTTGAATGAATTGAATAAACTTCAATTTATTAGCCAATAGAATATTCATGCAAGATGTTTAGTTTTTTCAACATGCATGTCCAGTTCTACTCTAGCTAATTCCCATTTGTGCTCATTAACTGCCATTGAAGGCTCTGGATTTAAACATTTCTGGGATCTTGCAAGACTATATATAACTGACATTAAAAATTGTAATATTTCCATCTAGCCACCAGAGGGAGACAACTGAGCTCTTGCAAACATTCAGGGAGTAGGCCAGGCCTGGGCTATTATTTTGACTCCAGGGCCCAAATTGAGAGAAAAAAGTGTCTGGGGGCCAGTATATCTGATTTTTAGGAACACTAATACAAAACCTCACAATAATGTCTGATTGAATGCTAAAAACGTTTTGACAGACCGCCTTAAAAAACGGAAGGGAATTTTAAATGTTTTACTGAATGAGACACCCAGAATGTACATGAAAATAAAGAATGTGGGATTTACAATATTAACTATGAACGATAAAACACTGAATATTGACAACGTATGAACGTCACACACCCTCTCTTTCGACATATTTTACAATCAAGCGAAACGCAACAAAAATGCAACAAACACAGTGAAATATGAACACGAAGGGTAAAAAAAAAAAAACACCTACAATCTGATACATCACTAAGCTTTAGAACTTTGTTGTAAAAATCTCCTTCCGCGTCTGACCCTGACACCCGCATTTCAGGCTGGCCGCTCTGGAAACACTCTGTGGAAACGCTCTCCACCCACACTGCTTGGTGCCTCGTCTGAGCTGCTGTGACTTAAATTACCATAGTAACTAATTAGATTACCATAGTAACTAGTATATCATGCAAAAGTGCAGATTCCAACCATTGAAATACTTTGTATAGTTCAAAACGTACGGTCATTTGAAAACATCACTGCACATCATAATGGCAACTACACTTTCCATCTTAAAGATCTAAAAAAATTACTTGGGAATGTCCGGCGGGCCAGATTGAAAAGCTGAATTTGCCCAGGTCTGGAGTAGGCTGTATAATTAAATTTTTTTACAATACCTGAATTTTCCTGATTATTAGTAGGTAAATTGGTCTATTTAAACAATAGTGAGAATAACACTGATGGTTGAAAGTTAGTAAGCAGGAAACCGCATCAGACAAGACTTAACTGCTTTTTGTCTTACCTGAGGAATTGCACAGAAATTGAAGACGCTCTGGTTACGTAGGCGAGACAGGTAAGCGATGACATCTGGCACGTGGTGCAGAGCATCAGTGACGAGCAGGTTGAGACACGACAGGGCTGATTCCAGCTTATCGGGCTGGGCCAAGTCCTCCAGGCGGTCTGCAAACTGGTTCCACGCCTTAAATGACAACCATGCACAGTTTTGCATGAGTTATGTAATGTTAATGTTTCATTGGAAGTGAACATTCGTGGAGATACATGAGCCTTAAATCAGACTTAACTCATGTCCTTGTTTTAACCCGGGGGTCAGCAACCCGCGGCTCTAGAGCCCTAGTGGCTCCCTGGACCTCTTTCAGAGATGTGTGAAAATGGTAAAATATGAAAAATAAATATATTTTTTGTTTTAATATATTTTCTGTAGGAGAAAAAACATGACACAAACATTTATGTTTATGTTAAACACACTTCACTGATGAGAGTAAAGCACCGTTTTGTCCTACTCATTTCAGCGAATCTTGAACTCATCGTAGTTTGTTTACATGTACAACTTTCTTCGATACTGCCACGGAAGGACGTGTTTTATGTCACTCCTTCTTTGTCTCATTTTGTCCACCAAACATTTTATGCTGTGTGTGAATGCACACAGGTGAACTTTGTTGATTTTATTGATTTGCTGGAGTGCTTATCAGGCATATTTGGTCAATCTATGACAGCAAGCTAATCGATGCTAACATGCTATTTAGGCTAGCTGTATGTACATATTGCATCATTATGCCTCGTTTGTATATTTGAGCTCATTTAAATTCCTTTACTTATGTCCTCTACCAAACATGTTGCTGGGTATTGTGCCCAAACAACACAATTTTTGTTTCATCTGACATTACATACATTACAGAGATAAGACCTTCTGGAGGAAAGTGACTAAATCAGGCTAGAATTAAGGTTTTAGAATGGCCTTCCCAAAGTCCTGACTAAACGTGTGGACAATGCTGAAGAAACAAGTCCATGTCAGAAAACCAACAAATTTAGCTGAACTGCACCAATTTTGTCAAGAGGAGTGGTCAAAAATTCAACCAGAAGCTTGCCAGAAGCTTGTGGATGGCTACCAAAAATGCCTTATTGCAGTGAAACTTGCCAAGGGACATGTAACCAAATATTAACATTGCTGTATGTATACTTTTGACCCAGCAGCTTTGGTCACATTTTCAGTAGACCCATAATAAATTCATAAAAGAACCAACAAGTATGTGCTCCAATCACTCTATCACAAAAAAAGAAGAGAAGAGAAATGATTGGAAACTCAAGACAGCCATGACATTATGTCCTTCACAAGTGTATGTAAACTTTTGACCACGACTGTATATACTTTTGGCCATTCTGAGCCAGTTATTTCTACAAGTTATCTCATCCTCTGAGAAGCCTCCATTTTACTAATGATTTCCAATGTTGCAAAAATGTGCAGAGTAAAATTTTGAATACAACATTTCTGTTAACGAAGATTTCAGTCAGCCTTTGAAAGTAGGCTAATATAGCTAATATAGAGACTTACATCATGCGTTGCCTTCATTATAAAACTTATGTAAGGCTTTTAATGCTGGACATTGAGTCCGAGTGGACCATGTTCCGCGCCTCTATTGTTGAGGTAGCTGATTGGAGCTGTGGCCGCAAGGTAGTTGGTGCCTGTCGTGGCGGTAATCCTAGAACCCGTTGGTGGACACCGGCGGTGAGGGATGCCGTCAAGCTGAAGAAGGAGTCCTATCGGGTTCTTTTGGCTCATAGATAGGACTCCTGAGGCAGCGGACAGGTACCGACAGGCCAAGCGGTGTGCGGCTTCAGCGGTTGCGGAGGCAAAAACTCGGACATGGGAGGAGTTCGGCGAGGCCATGGAAAACGACTTCCGGACGGCTTCGAAGCGATTCTGGACCACCATCCGCCGCCTCAGGAAGGGGAAGCAGTGCACTATCAACACCGTGCATGGTGAGGATGGTGTTCTGCTGACCTCGACTGCGGATGTTGTGGATCGGTGGAGGGAATACTTCGAAGACCTCCTCAATCCCACCAACACGTCTTCCTATGAGGAAGCAGTGCCTGGGGAATCTGTGGTGGGCTCTTCTATTTCTGGGGCTGAGGTTGCTGAGGTAGTTAAAAAGCTCCTCGGTGGCAAGGCCCCGGGGGTGGATGAGATCCGCCCGGAGTTCCTTAAGGCTCTGGATGCTGTGGGGCTGTCTTGGTTGACAAGACTCTGCAGCATCGCGTGGACATCGAGGGCGGTACCTCTGGATTGGCAGACCGGGGTGGTGGTTCCTCTCTTTAAGAAGGGGAACCGGAGGGTGTGTTCTAACTATCGTGGGATCACACTCCTCAGCCTTCCTGGTAAGGTCTATTCAGGTGTACTGGAGAGGAGGCTACGCCGGATAGTCGAACCTCGGATTCAGGATTAACAGTGTGGTTTTCGTCCTGGTTGTGGAACTGTGGACCAGCTCTATACTCTCGGCAGGGTCCTTGAGGGTGCATGGGAGTTTACCCAACCAGTCTACATGTGCTTTGTGGACTTGGAGAAGGCATTCGACCGTGTCCCTCGGGAAGTCCTGTGGGGAGTGCTCAGAGAGTATGGGGTATCAGACTGTCTGATTTTGGCGGTCCGCTCCCTGTATGATCAGTGTCAGAGCTTGGTCCGCATTGCCGGCAGTAAGTCGGACACGTTTCCAGTGAGGGTTGGACTCCGCCAAGGCTGCCCTTTGTCACCAATTCTGTTCATAACTTTTATGGACAGAATTTCTAGGCGCAGTCAAGGCGTTGAGAGGATCCGGTTTGGTGGCTGCAGGATTAGGTCTCTGCTTTTTGCAGATGATGTGGTCCTGATGGCTTCATCTGGTCAGGATCTTCAGCTCTCGCTGGATCGGTTCGCAGCCGAGTGTGAAGCGACTGGGATGAGAATCAGCACCTCCAAGTCCGAGTCCATGGTTCTCGCCCGGAAAAGGGTGGAATGCCATCTTCGGGCTGGGGAGGAGACCCTGCCTCAAGTGGAGGAGTTCAAGTACCTCGGAGTCTTGTTCACGAGTGAGGGAAGAGTGGATCGTGAGATCGACAGGCGGATCGGTGCGGCATCTTCAGTAATGCGGACGCTGTATCGATCCGTTGTGGTGAAGAAGGAGCTGAGCCGGAAGGCAAAGCTCTCAATTTACCGGTCGATCTACGTTCCCATCCTCACCTATGGTCATGAGCTTTGGGTTATGACCGAAAGGACAAGATCATGGGTACAAGCGGCCGAAATTAGTTTCCTCCGCCGGTGGCAGGGCTCTCCCTTAGACATAGGGTGAGAAGCTCTGTCATCCGGGGGGAGCTCAAAGTAAAGCCGCTGCTCCTCCACATCGAGAGGAGCCAGATGAGGTGGTTCGGGCATCTGGTCAGGATGCCACCCGATCGCCTCCCTCGGGAGGTGTTTAGGGCACGTCCGACCGGTAGGAGGCCACGGGGAAGACCCAGGACACGTTGGGAAGACTGTCTCCCGGCTAGCCTGGGAACGCCTCGGGATCCCCCAGGAGGGGCTGGACGAAGTGGCTGGGGAGAGGGAAGTCTGGGCTTCCCTGCTTAGGCTGCTGCCCCCGCGACCCGACCTCGGATAAGCGGAAGAAGATGGATGGATGGATGGATGGATGGCTTTTAATATTTTGCAGCTCCAGACAGATTTTTTTTGGTATTTTTAGTCAAATATGGCTCTTTCAACATTTTGGGTTGCCGACCCCTGGTTTAACCGCTCTGAAACATTTATAGTCCACAGAAAGTTGCATCATTCACATCCACTGCAGGCCATGGGAAAGCCAAAGGATAAAAATTGAAGCACACCTAAATTACCAACATTTGTTTTTAAAGTTTTTTTTATTTTTATTTTTTAAATACATTTTAATTAAATCTAGGATTGCAATTATTAAGCAATTAAATCGATTAATTCAATTACAAAAAAAGTGCATTGATTGATATTATGGTGCTTCGATCAATGGTTTCATGAGTGAAACTATTACAAGTTGATAAAGACTACAGTGGCGGACCTGCGCAAATTTTCAGGACTTATGCAGATCTCAAATACACATCAGCAGGTACCAGAAGGTAAGAAAATTTGGTTTTGCATAATATTGTGAAACAAAACGCAAGATAATATGTCTGCTAATGGGTGCCATTTTGCGGTCCTTATACACACACCATAGTAGTACTTGTATCAATGACTACAATAACTGTAATGGGCTAATAATCCATCAAGCGGTGCTGCTAGAAAGTCAGACTAAAACATTTTGATAGATTTGTGAGTGCTGTGTGTAATGTTCTTTATTTTCAATGGGACATTTAAAGTTTTGGTGTCGTTTACTGGCATCATATTGCAGTCTACATGTATCTCTTATGTGTGACAACCATCTACTGGTCACACTTATCATTACACCATGTACCAAATAAAACTGCTTCATGGTTGGTAAGCACAACCAGAATTATTCCGTAAATTAGGTGCACCGGGTATAAGGCACACTGTCAATTTTTGAGAAAATTAAAGGATTTTAAGAGTGCCTTATAGTCCGAAAAATACGGTGTACAGTTTTTATATTCCCCAGGCAGTTTTTCCACAAATTTAAATGTCTTTAAATACACATTAACACAATGTGATGTAGTTTAGAAGTGGCAGTGGCATGGACGCCATACTCAATGTACCATGCAAGTTTTAAATAAAATCATGAATAAATAATTATATTATTGTATTCATGTTAGCATTTAAGATAGCTAGCAATTAGCGCTCCAGTTATCTGCTAGCAATTAGCACAGACAAGCGTGTTTTTGTGTCGTCCTCACCAGTTTCGGGTCCTAAATGGCCGTCAAAGTGTACCAACTTGTGGGAATACCTACTCAGACTTCTTCTGATTTATGATATACAATAAACTTACAGGAAGCAGCAGACCACTTGATGTACACATAGGCACATAAGCTTGTGATCACATCGCCGCTACAAATAGTTTGTCTGCGTTAGCACTTATAATAACAATATAATACTTGGTTAATATTCAATTCAAAAAATGTAAATGGAGTATTGTTGTTACTTTTTGAATGTTTAATTATTGGCTTTTATGGGCGGAATAGAGGACCTAGCATTGGCTTTACCCCATCCATCCATCCATTTCCTACCGCTTGTCTCTTTTGGGGTCGCGGGGGGTGCTGGAGCCTATCTCAGCTGCATTCGGGCGGAAGGCGGGGTAAACCCTGGACAAGTCACCACCTCATCGCAGGGCCAACACAGATAGACAGACAACATTCACACTCACATTCACACACTAGGGCCAATTTAGTGTTGGTAATCAACCTATCCCCAGGTGCATGTCTTTACATTTGTTTAATATTTAGAATGCATTAATAAAAAATCCATCCGTCGTCATGTCTTTCATAATGATTGTGAACGATGGGCAAAATTCCATAAGAAGTGCAGTTCCCCTTTAGGAGACACATTCCACTTTGCACAGGTTTAGTAGATCAGCTTTACGTGTGCTATCAGGTTTGCAAGTATTTTAGTACACGCAAACCTTTAGTAAATCAGGCCCTGAGTGTCAGCTAGTAATTAGCTCGCCAGTTGTCAGTTATCGATTAGCGTGCTAGTAGCCAGCAAGCTATTAGAGGCGTTATACAGTAATATATTATTTGAATAGCTTAGTATTACACAATAAAAAGGTACCTTTAGGACCAGTTTGAGTTAAAACACAATTTTATACAGGATATATGAATAGGGAGTCCCTGCTCCGTCTCTCCATCAGTTTGGGGGTCCTTGGCAAAACTTTGTAGACCCCCGTTTAACTGATTACAACAAACTAATCGATAGATTACTTGATTACTAAAAATATTCAATAGCTGCAGCACTAGTTGAACCAATGTGCTTAGTCTCAACTTGTTATTAGCATGAATGCCATTTAGCTATATTTTATGCATTTTCTAACATTATGCTAAAAACTCCTGTTGATTTCAGTCAGCCCTGTTACTCAAATGAGTCACCTTTGGCTCTGAAATTTAGTTATGCAGTTCCCTGAGATGGGCCAATACACATTTGGAGTAGCTGACTATGTATACTATCAGTTTTAGAGTTGGAAAAAGGCAGAAATGTATGTTTATTTTGAGATAGTTACCACATGCTGGAACGGCTCCTAGAAGTTCTCCACATGCAAAACAAACACAAGTGCACAAAAAAAGAGCACGTTCCCACCTCTCGCGGCCAGAAGGCACGTCCCTGCTGCGTGTCCTCCAGATAATCTCGAATGATGTTGGTTTTCTGCAGGAAGAGCCCCATGGAGTTGGCCAAACCCGTGTCCCAGCCCACCTCAGGGTCCTCCAGCCGGGACGCCGAGAACAGGCGAGAGAGGCCGATGCCCACGAGCCCTGCCACATAGTGGCAATACTGACAGGACACACACAGGCACACTAGGAGGGTATTCACGTAGAAGATGTGCACGTTTGGTCACAGAAGCACAAATATAAAGCCAACCTGATCCCACTCCTTCATGGAGTCCACGTTCTTCTCCAGGAATTCAGCCATTCCTGCTCCCATTTGGTGACAGATGTCTGAGATTACCTCCCTGTATTCCTGAGCCAAATTTCGGAATTCCAGTGATATCTGCTTGGCAAAAACACACAGATTGTTGTCACATTTATCACCAAATTCACAAGAACTGTTTTTTTAACAACCAACACATGTCCTGCATGCTGACCCCTGATTTCCACAGGATGCGCCACGAAACGCCACCGCCATATGCCATCCGGCAATCCCACCGCCGTTCTGTTGCGGCTCCGCCGTGCAGTGACATAGCGCTGACTATTACAAGATCTCGCGAATCTGCGCATAATCATGTGATGAAGTAAACACCGAAGTAAACATTGTGGAATGTCTCGAGCTTTGCCGTCCATCAGTACCCACAGGCTGTGACAGCTTGGACTTGACTCAAGAAAAAGACGAGATTTTTCCCTTGCAGAACAACCACCGTATTTTTCGGACAATAAAGCGCACGTAAAATCCTTTCATTTTCTCAAAACTCGACAGTGCGCCTTATAACCGGTGCGCCTAATGTACAGAATCATTTTGGTTGTGCTTACCGACCTCAAAGCTATTTTATTTGGTAAATGGTGTAATAAGTGTGACCCGTAGATGGCAGTCACACATAAGAGATACATGTGGACTGCAATATGATGGCAGTCACATATAAGAGATATGTGTAGACTGCAATATGACTCAAGTAAACAACACCAAAATGTTATATGTTCCATAGAAAATATAGAACATTACACATGGCGCTCAATAATCTATCAAAATGTTTTCGTACGACTTTGGTAAGCTATGAAGGCGCACCGCTTGATGGATTGTACTGTGCTTCAACATACGAGTATTATTATGTTGTGTGTATAAAGTAAGACATATGATCTGGCGTTTTGTTTCGCAATATTATGCAAAATCAACTTTTCTTACCTTCTGGTACATGCTGATCTGTATTTGGGAACTGCATAAGTCCTGAGAAATTGCAAGCGTCCGCCTTTGTAGTCCGTGGCAACACCGTAGTCGATAAGCTTTTTTTTTTTGTCTATCTTCTTGTTATGGGACATCCTACTCAGTGGCCTAGTGGTTAGAGTATCCGCCCTGAGATCGGTAGGTTGTGAGTTCCAACCCCGGCCGAGTCATACCAAAGACTATAAAAATGGGACCCATTACCTCCCTGCTTGGCACTCAGCATCAAGGGTTAGAATTGGGGGTTAAATCACCACAAATGATTCCAGGGCGCGGCCACCGCTGCTGCCCACTGCTCCCCTCACCTCCCAGGGGGTGATCAAGGGTGATGGGTCAAATGCAGAGAATAATTTTGCCACACCTAGTGTGTGTGTGACAATCATTGGTACTTTAACTTTTTAACTTCATCCTTCGCTGTTGCCATTTGTAATATAAAGTAGTGTAAAGTTCTTACTTATATCTGTCAGTAAACTCGCCATGAAAGCGCTAAAACATACCGATGTAGTGAGTTTACATTATTCACCCAAGGAACTTTACTTATTAGAGAGTTCCGGTCGGACGGTTTTTCACGGGACACATTTCCGGCGTTGTTATTGCACTAGTGAGCCATGGATGAGGAGATGCTGCTCTGTTATTGATTGAAGTAAAGTCTGAATGTCATTAAAACAGTTAGCTCCATCTTTTGACACTTCTCCCACCCCCGTCTTTGCACGCTACACCGCTACAACAAAGATGACGGAGAAAAGACGCTGCCAAAGGTGAGCCCACAAAATGGCGCATCCTGAAGCGACTGTCAGAAAGCGACTTGAAGATGATCTGTAAAACATAATCTATTAAACATTTTGACCAAAGAACCACCATTACATGTTATGTAGACCACAAAGAAGTGTTTTCAAATTAGAAAAAAATATATACAGGTAAAAGCCAGTAAATTAGAATATTTTGAAAAACTTGATTTATTTCAGTAATTGCATTCAAAAGGTGTAACTTGTACATTATATTTATTCATTGCACACAGACTGATGCATTCAAATGTTTATTTCATTTAATTTTGATGATTTGAAGTGGCAACAAATGAAAATCCAAAATTCCGTGTGTCACAAAATTAGAATATTACTTAAGGCTAATACAAAAAAGGGATTTTTAGAAATGTTGGCCAACTGAAAAGTATGAAAATGAAAAATATGAGCATGTACAATACTCAATACTTGGTTGGAGCTCCTTTTGCCTCAATTACTGCGTTAATGCGGCGTGGCATGGAGTCGATGAGTTTCTGGCACTGCTCAGGTGTTATGAGAGCCCAGGTTGCTCTGATAGTGGCCTTCAACTCTTCTGCGTTTTTGGGTCTGGCATTCTGCATCTTCCTTTTCACAATACCCCACAGATTGTCTATGGGGCTAAGGTCAGGGGAGTTGGCGGGCCAATTTAGAACAGAAATACCATGGTCCGTAAAACCAGGCACGGGTAGATTTTGCGCTGTGTGCAGGCGCCAAGTCCTGTTGGAACTTGAAATCTCCATCTCCATAGAGCAGGTCAGCAGCAGGAAGCATGAAGTGCTCTAAAACTTGCTGGTAGACGGCTGCGTTGACCCTGGATCTCAGGAAACAGAGTGGACCGACACCAGCAGATGACATACTTTTCAGTTGGCCAACATTTCTAAAAATCCATTTTTTGTATTAGCCTTAAGTAATATTCAAATTTTGTGACACACGGAATTTTGGATTTTCATTTGTTGCCACTTCAAATCATCAAAATTAAATGAAATAAACATTTGAATGCATCAGTCTGTGTGCAATGAATAAATATAATGTACAAGTTACACCTTTTGAATGCAATTACTGAAATAAATCAAGTTTTTCAAAATATTCTAATTTTACTGGCTTTTACCTGTATATATGACCCTTTTAATGCGCCCTATAATCCGGTGCGCTTTTTGTATAAAAATAGACCTGAATAGACCCGCTCATCGGCAGTGTGCCTTATAATCCGGTGTGCTATATGGTCCAGAAAATATGGTATTTTACTTTTTTTGTAGCAAGCAACAACACAACAGTAACATCTGGCGAGCGTTGTAGACACACACACACAACTCCCTTGAACCAAGCCCCTGCCTCCGCGGCCCCCCTATGAGCTGGCATTTGACACAGGACCCTATATGCGCGCATAGCTGCTTCATTTTGGATCTCCAGATTCAGTATTTGGGTCAAAAAAGTGAAATTATATTTGACAACCTTTGACAAGTTGACTTCATGTCCGTCCCTGCCCGCACGATGAATAAAATCGAATCGACATCGAGGACTTAATTAATGCGGATTAACCGCAAGAGGCTGAGGGTTTTTTTCTCCACAGTTGATCGGCATTTGAGTGACACACGTTCACCAATCAGAATTGTTGAGCCTCACATTTGTTTGTCTCACGCTTCAAACAGGAAGAAATACGTCTTACTTTGTGCATCGCTCTCAGCACCTGAGCGCGTTTAACTGTAGAATTAACTGAACAGAGTGAAGCCTCTTCTCACTCATTCACAACCTATGTCTCGGCGGAGAGCGTGCTGCCGCGAACACAATCACAGTACAGAGAGCCTCGTGACTTTTGCCAGGAACTACTTTTAGCAGCACTGTGACCACAGAGAGCTAACTAGCTTATGATGCTGTATTGACATATTGAGCTGCTGCATCGCCTCCGAGTTGGTGAAAGTTAATTCTAGATGATAAATTATGCCTCTCACCTGGATAGTACAAGGTTGAGGACATAAACCCACAAGTTGGTCAACTTTGACATCTAACTTAGACCAGGAGATGGCCAGAAAGACACGACAAGAAGCTCGTTTTAACTCTTTGTGAGGGTTATAGAATAGAATTGACTTTATTGTCATTATATTTTCATATAATGAGATTAAGGACTCCAACTTAAGGTGCGGTAGTGGAAACAAATATGGGATAAAAATAAATTACACAAGAAGTAATAAAGATAAAAAATAAGAATTGAAATAAACAGACTACTATCCAATAAAAAATAATAAGCAATCATGTATGTTATGATGAATTGTTGATGTAAAGGGGAAGATATAAACATCCCATCAGTTTTTATCCCAGTGAGAGCAGTCATTGTACAGTAAGTGTTTTTTAAATTATGTTTATTGTCTCTCATCAAGTCTGCCATGATTAGTAGTGTTGTTGTTGAAGAGAAAAGTGAACGTTGTGATGAGTCTGTGAAATACACAGCTGTATGCTTAAAATGACCAAAATATGTAAATATTACATGAATATTACTACATTATATACTGTATATACTTACATTATGTATATATATGACATGTTATTATGAATGTTACTACATTACATATATACTTACATCATGTATATATTACATGTTATTATGAATGTTACTACATTACATATATACTTATATCATGTATACATTACACGACTGAACGAGCGAAAATGCTGATGTGATCACCTGATGGCAATAAACAAAAAGACAACGTCCAATCTCATTTTTCCAACTTGAAATAAAATGAATTTAAAGATGTTCAATATGTATTTAGGTTAAATTTTTGCTTACAGAAATGAGTCCATTTTATTGTTTTGGTTTATTTGTTTAGGATAAAGCTATTTACTCAAAGGTTACTTGCATTATTATTATTATATATTATAATTATATTAAATTATAAAGACTGGATAATTTTTTACTGGTTATTTCTTCAATTTCAGAGCATGATGTAGACAAAAGCTCTGAGTCTGTCTGCATAAAGTCAAATCTTTTTTTATTAAATTATTGCATATTGTTCTAATGTGTGACACCTTGAGACAACAATATGTTGATTGACAGTTTAAAAGTAACATCTCCTCCTTCACTCGTTATTTTCACAGTTTTAAGCATTTTTATGTCGAAAAAAACCCCATCTCAAATCGAGTTGCAATTAAGCCCTATTTCAAAGTGTAAAATTCTCGCTCGCCTGCTAACATTAAAGTGCTAGCTTTTTGAGCTAATTTTGCAACCGTTTAACCTAGAGTCATATAACTTGGTATTTGACACACTGTTTGTGTGCTAACGCTAGCATGCTAGCTAGCTAACTTAAGCATGCTAACTTTTTCCATCTAATTTTACACTTTTTTCTCTATTTGCGCAGCCATACACCTTACAGCCGTGTTACTTGAAATGTGAGACATGCTAACTTTTAGCATGCCGTCGTTAGCACACATGCTAACATTTTAGGCTAGCTCTGTATCCACCTTGAAAACGTGGACTATTTTATTTTGAAAGTAAACCGGATAATGTAAAAATGATGAATTTCCCCCAGGGATCAATAAAGTACTTTCTATTCTATTCTATTCTAGAATTGATTTTGTGTTTGAGAATGACTTCCTGTCCAACACAAGCAAATGTTACCTAAATTGATCCGCCATGTTAAGGCAAACGGCGAAAATAGAAGCTCTGCGTATATTTAACGCATGGATCCGGAACGGCAACACCATGGTGGTGCCGTACAGCAGGAAGTGGAAACGGACACATTGAATTGAATATAAACGGAAAGACTCCACCGTTGTGGCGACTATGCCGTGACGCGTCCTGTGGAAATCAGGGGTTAGAGCTGTATCCCCTACTGACCGTGGGGAAGTCTTCCAGGACCTGCCGGTCTTTCTCCCGACTCTCGCTAAAGTTCCAAGCGTCTTGGTACAGGTAGGTGTGGAAATTATTCAGCATGGGGACCTTCTTGTCCAAGGGGATGCTCATGTCGTCCTCCACGGTGTCCAGCGCCCGCAGCACCAGGTAGAAAATGCAAACGGCGTGTCTGAATGAGACGGAAGACGGACACAGAAATGTTGATTTACAAAGTGGCAGAAAGAGCACTGGCCTTAAATTAGACACGCAGCTGAAGACCCCTTTGTGTCCGTCACTGACTGGCCACTTCATGAGGCCCACTCGCACTATATAATGCACAGGTGTCAAACTCAAGGCTCGCGACATCATTTTATCTGGCCCGCAAAGGCCTGGAAATGATATGTGTCAATGAAGTACTTCATATTGCTTATGTTTTCATGTATGACTTTATGTTTGACTATATTAGCCATTTGATGGGATAAAAATGTGAAGTTATGTCAGATTTGTAAAGAGTAGTCCAACCCCTCAGAAATGATGTCTCCCAGAACAATGTACAGTACAGTAGTACCTCAACTTATGAGCTTGATTGGTTCTGTGACGGAGCGCTTAACTCAAAACACTTGTACATCAAATCAACGTCTCCCAATGAAATGAATTGAAAACAATCGAATCTGTGCTTGCCCTCCTAAAACAGCACAATTATAGCATATAACATGATTTTTAACACTTCAAGTTAGTGACATGCCATGTTTTTGATGATTTGTCTTTAATTGAATAATTATCATTGGCTTGATCTTCTCAGCACTGTCCTTTACACTTTACTCATTCCCATGGTTGGAAAACAAATTTCTTGCTCGAACTTGTTGCTAGCAAGTACAAAACCCAAAACCAGTGAAGTTGGCATGTTGTGTAAATCGTAAATAAAAACAGAATACAATGATTTGCAAATCCTTTTCAACATAAATTCAATTGGATAGACTGCAAAGACAAGATACTTAACGTTCAAACGGAGAAACATTTTTTTTTTGCAAATAATCATTTACTTAGAATTTATTGGCAGCAACACATTGCAAAAAAGTTGGCATGGGGTATTTTTACCACTGTGTTACATGGCCTTTCTTTTTAACACTCAGTAAACGTTTGGGAACTGAGGAGACCAATTTTTGAAGCTTTTCAGGTGGAATTATTTCCCATTGTTCTCCCCCACCCCCCTCCACGGGCTACTAAACCCCTCCCCTTCCTCCTTCCTATGTTGGTTGTTTACTACGATGAGTCACTATTGGTTGAGATTAAGGCAAAACATTAGGGACAGGCCAATCAGAGGCAAGATAGGGCGGGTCATCGAATCAGGAAGGGAAATCACAACAGACATCCCAAATGACGACGAGAGAGTCGGAGAAAAGAAAGAGGGAATATTGAAGCGGGCGATTGATATATAAAAAAAATAGTGGAAGTTGGCAGAGGGATACTCTTCTTTAGATTTTTCTTTTAGCGATGTAGACGACGTCCAGGAAACCCACAATGCGTCTACTTGGCCACATTTGGACAAATGTATGCATCTGGATAAAACATTCATTTGAGTTGTTTACCAAGCAAGTCCAAATCAAAACTGTTCTCGAATTGCCAAGCCGGGCATATTTTGCACGAGAAATGCTGCCAAAAATGTATGGCGAAGTGAGGAAGATCATAGCCGCACAATTAAGTCAAGTCACTTACCTGACGCTGAGTAGGACCACAGAACCGTACGTGTGTTGAGTTGAGTTTGAGTTTATTTGGAACATGCATGCATACAACATGATACATCACAATTTCCAGTTTCTCTTTTCAACATGTTCGAAAAGGAGTAGGAAGAAGCAGAGCTTATTTAATCCTACCCCTTTTCTTTTACATAACAGTTGCTAAAACTTTTGTTCACTTCCTGTTCTCAATTTATTGACAATATACTTTATAAGTAATCACAATAAAAATAAATTAATAAATAAATAATTCTCGGTGAAGTAAGTTACAATTCATATGGTGAGATGAGTAAGATTATTTTGAAAATGAACAGATGGATGGATGAAATAAATAGTGTGATAGTCCATTACATCGTCCACTGGGAATTAAAAAGTGCATGCCTGCAAATGTATTTTATATCTGAGTTTGATACATTTTGTATTATTTGCACAGTTATGTTATTTATTTCACGTAGAAAGAATATTTGTCTGTTTTATTTATGTTTTGTAATTCTGTGCTACTTAAGTAGTTTATTTAAGCCATTGCCTTTTCCTTTCCCTTTCGTTCATTTTTGGTTTAAGCAGTACATACATTTTTACCTGCACGCTGCCTCCCGCTGTGGTCTGCATATTGGGATCACAACAAACCATCCTCGTCTCACCCAACACATTCCGACTTTTTCAAAGCAATTAACTACCTGCTGCTACCTACTGACATGGAGTATTACGTGGTTACCCCGCCGAGTTTTACACAGCACAGACAATAAGCAACGGCACACTATTTGCAGATTATAATTATTGGTTTGCAAAAAAATATTTTTGGAACCAATTAGGTGAAGTTGCATAATTTCCCACGGGACACCAGACAATATCTCACGGCACAGTGGTTGAAAAACACTGGTTTACAGTACAGTTGTCATTCACTTCAATTTAAGTGACTCTCGCTCAAAAATATTTATATGTATACTTTCACCGGAAAATATATCGAGATATGTGTCGAATATCAAGTTTAAGTAAAAATATGTAACTTTTTCGTCCATATCGCCCAGTAGAGATGCGCGGTTTGCGGACACAACCGCGGAGTCCGCGGATTATCCGCGGATCGGGCGGATGAAATTAAAAAAACTAAGATTTTATCCGCTCGCGGGTCGGGTCGGGCGGATTAATTTTTTTTTTTTTTTTTTTTTTTTGCGGGTGGCAGTTAAACCAATTCGGAAATATATATACATAGTTAAATGTTGTTACCCACATACGAAAAACGAGCAGGCACCTGCTGCATATGCCACAACAGAAGAAAAAAGAAAAGAAAAGAGATGGACACTTTTACGGAGCGGAGAAGGGACGCCTCGCCGGGGTCCGGGACCGAGGCCCCTTCCCCCGAGAGGGCCCCACCGGGAGCCGTAGCTGAGGCGATCCGCGAGAAGGGCCCGACGCACGTCCAGGGTCACTACCGCGCCCACCGCACCGACACCCCGCCTCGTCCGCTTTCGCCGCGGCCGGCGTCACGCGCAGCAGGTAAGCAGCTTACCTGCCCGCCACCCCCGTGGCCGGGGGCTCGTAACATGGGTCAGTCCGCGCGCTCCGCCCGCGCAGTTTACCTGCTTGCCACCCCTGTTGCCGGGGGCGCGTAACAGGGGTCACTCCGCGCGTAGTGCGCTCATGAAAGGGGTGGGGCTCACCCTGGTTGATATAGAGAGCAGGACGGTGGCCATGGAAGTTGGAACCCGCTAAGGAGTGTGTAACAACCCATCTGCCGAATCAACTAGCCCTGAAAATGGATGGCGCTGGAGCGTGGGCCCATATCTGGCCGTCGCCGGCAGCGAGACGCGCTTGGAGGTGCGCTCAGCGCGGCTCCCATATGATTGCGCACTGGTGTGCGTCTGGGTCGTGACAGCGTGGCACGCGAATGTCTGTGCATTGGATCAGTCTCCTTTCTTTAACAGGCAAAAGCTTTATAACCTCACCATACCTGCCAACTTTTAAATCAGAAAAACCTAGTAGCCAGGGTCCAAGGGCCGCAGGCCCCGGTAGGTCCAGGACAAAGTCCTGGTGGAGGGTTCAGGGCTTCGCCCCCCAACGCAAAATGACTATTAGCATTCAGACAGGTTAAAATGTTGCTAAAACCATCACTTTTCTATCAGTCACAGTGACTTTTCAAAACAAAAATATTACAGCAAAAATCATATGGGTTGATTGACATGTTTATTCTGTAAGCTAACTTCAATAGTTTGAAATTATTTTGACAGTTAATGCCAGTTATCCTGTCAACCTTTCACAAGACTTCAATTTGTTAATTGAAAGTATAAATAGTATAAACACTTTTTACAGTATGTCGTGCTGTGAAATACAGCCGACAGGATTGCGCATGCATGGTGCAGGAGAACAAAGGACTTCTTTCATTTAAGGTTTGTGATAAACCATCAAACTCATTCGTTAAAAGGACTCTATAGTAATATAAAGCGAATTTTTCTGGACATTATCATGCAAGAAAAGTTTATTTTTGGGATCGCGATCACCGCGTAATGATTTTTAAAGGTTGCATTACATTATTAACTGTCCCATGTGATCAGCCAGTGCGATTGGAAGTCCATGCTCAATTATTGCCTCCGTAAATAAAACTTCGGCATTTATCACATCCAAAGAATCTGTTTGGGCGACGAAAAACGTTGAAAGTTTTCCACTTGTATCGCTAGCAACGGCATTAGACTTGTGTTTTTTTGTCCCAACGTGGTCTTTTACATCGCTAATTCCTCCGTGTCCGATCGAAAAATCTTGTCTGCACAAGGTGCAATTCGCGTAGTTTTCACCCTTTTTTTAAATTTTTTTATTAATATTAGATATATAACAACGGGCGGATGGTGGGCGGGTGCAGTTCTGCTCAAACGTTACATCGGGTGGATGGCGGATGGTTGACGACTTTCTGACGCGGTTGCGGATGAAATAATTGCCTATCCGCGCATCTCTATCGCCCAGCTATAGATAATTCATTCGTGGGCCGTAATTGGCCCGAGGGCCTTGACTTTGACACCTAGGAGCTAAGAGATAGCTGTTATCTGAAAACACTCTTAAATTAAGGAGGCAGTGTAGTTGAATTGCCCTGACTTACACCGTTAAACAGTATACTGTATTTCCCAAGGTGTATATTTAACGGGCGTGCAGACCATGGGGACACCCGCCATGCTGGGAAGTCACAACAGTTTGTGTACTCACCTTAGCTCCCCATCCAAGGCCTGAATGACAGCTGCAAAACTCCTGCTGGTTTGGTTGAGGTAGACATAACACGTTCTCAGGCTGTCGCTCATGGACTCCTGGCACGACAGACAAAAGAAGACCGTGTGACGACTGAACCCCGCGGGTCTGAGGGCGCTGGAGGTCCGGGCCGCCTCCAGCAGGCCCCGCTCCCCGCGCCTCCAGACCGCCAGACGTGAGCGAGGAGTCGCTGGGCCCCGCGGTGCCACCGAGAGAGAGCGCTTGAACACGGACAGAGAGACTGGACACTTGCAGCACGCTCCGGCGGCCATGCGAGGAGCCGGGTGACGACGACGACGCCGCCGCAGCAGCTCGGCTTTGGACTGGACGCTACAACGCAGACACACATGTAGAGGACGCGCAGCTGAGCGAGGTGAGCTTCAACCTTGGGCGGGGGGGCAACAAAACACACGAAGTGCGTGCGCACGCTTCCGTAGTGGAGCCCCTCCTTCCGGCACAACACTTCTGCTATGTTGCTGTTTATGGCTCCATGCTAATAGTTAGCCATACACACTTTTCAGTTACTACTAGTACAGTTTGACTCACTTTTTTCCCACAAAGCTATTGCATTCTTTAAAGTTGGCACACGCTGCTCATTTTATTATCTAGTGTCAGTTTTTATCTTCCATTACGTTGCTGTGTCAAAACAGATGTCGCTAGTAGTATGTAACCAACCAATATAACTGTAAATAATTAAGCAATAAATTAATTACAACCTTCTCAGGGACAGTGCCAATTAAAAATAAGAAATTATTATGATGTTTGTGCAGTGAATGTATGGAGATATCTTTTTTTATACAACCAAACAAAAATAATGGATTTATATAACAAAAAAATGGGATTTGAAAAAAAGAAATAAAAAACGGAGTTTCGGTTGCAAAAATGTTTTGGGGTTACCACTACGATTAAAGATTTTTATCATTTAAACTGGCTCATCAGAGCACAGGTGTCAAACTCAAGGCCCGGGGGGCAAATCTGGCGCGCCACATCAATTTGTGTGGCCCCCGAAAACGTGGAAATAATATGTGTAAATAAAGTACCTTATCTTTTCTTAATAAATGTATTACACAAATAAAATTACTGTGTACAATTACATATAATTACGCTTTAATCATCTCTAATGATAAAACTAAATATTATATCATCATACATTTCAAAACAATGTTATTGTTCAAATAAAGATAAATACTTGAATATCATCTTGACTTATGATTTCAAAGCAAGTAATCCAACAAACTGTTCATGTAAAAAATTTACAGTAACCATTTTTTACAGTAAAATCCACGTTCAATGTAGAGTAATAATACACTATAAAATTCAACAACTGTAGATTTTACAGTATAAAAAACTTGCATGATTTTACGTAAAAAAACAGTGGTACCGTTTTTCCATGCCATTTAATTTAATTCCATGTATTTTTTTATTTTTATATGCTGAAAAAAACCTGAAAATATTACGGTAAAATTGTGGTGACTGAGCTGCCAGTTTTATACAGTACAATATAAAGATTTGGTTTTGTACAGCGTATGTAAAAAAAAAAGACAATTATACACATGTTTTATATATACACATCTATATTCATACTGTATATTATTCATTGTTAAAAGCTGCCCTCTGAGGGCAACCATAACTGCCATGTGGCCCTCAATGAAAACGAGTTTGACACGCCTGCATTAGAGTTTGCCCATGCATAGCTAAAGATCAGTCAAATCTACAGCATTTTTTGGAGAAATAAACAATTGATAATAGTTTAGATAGTGCGGAGGTTCTCAAAATTGTTTCACCAAGTAAACCTCAGAAAAAAAACCTTGGCTTTCCAAGTACCACAATAATGACCAACAATAAAATACAGTAGCGTAGTATGCCTAAGTATTCCTTAAAAACAACTAGTATATTTACTATTTTTGGCCACCGTAACAATACACACAGTTTGGATATAGGAAAATAAAACATTATACTTTAATCAAGTGATTATTTGGCATACCACTAGTGGTACACATACCAGAGTTTAACAATCTTTGTAGTAGTGTATACTGGCTGGTCATTGTAGGTATCAAGAACGTCACATGGATATGCTCTAGCAATTGCACAGTGAAAAAAAGTAAACAAAACAAAGATCTGATTTGCGACTTTTTCCATTGAAAAAAGGCTAAACCACAATTTGTGAGATTCTTGGCTCTCACTCAAACTTGACTGAATAGAGGGAGTACAAGTCGTAACAAAGTTTTCATATGTGAACCAGTGGAAGGATTATTGTCTTTGCAAAGGAAGCGCTACACCTCCGGAACGTGTCTACAGCATTTTTAGGAGAAATAAACAGTTGATGATAGTTTAGATGGTGAAAAAAGTTTGAGAACCTCTGCACTAAGTACCACCTCAGATATTTTTATTTCAGATAATTGTACCCTGCCTTCCGCCCCTTAAGGGACAAGCGGTAGGAAATGGATGGATGGATGGATAATTTTTTTGTTTTTGGTCTTTGTGTTTTTGTATGGTTGTAAAATAAGGGACATACATTTATCTCCATATGAGTGTACCTAATGTTGTGGCCGTATAGTTTTTAAATGACGACATCTAGTGGCAAATAAGTGCAAGAACAGGTACCTGTAGCTACTAACGGGTAGCTTGCCTTGTCCGCTTAAATGATGCAGTTTGTGAGTGCGCTGCAATACAATTTTACACATTTAAATTAATTTGAATACAATTAATGATTTGTCAATATGTTGTAGACATTTGAGTGGTTCCTATCCGGTCGTATAGGCGTCAGAACGGTAAGATTAGCGGCCAAACGTGCGCACAGCGTCTCTGTCGGTGTGTTACGTAACATTGCGTAACGGGATTAACATCATTATCTTGCTTTCGCTTTCTAGATAACATTTGATCGAATTGTGTTCTGTACTCACGTAATCCAATTTAGGCATGACCGCGCTACAGCCTCCCATCTTAAACTTGAAGAGGTTGAAAATCTCTTCCGGGTGGCCCAGAGACTTGAGGACGTCCATGTTGCTCAAAATTAGATCCCTAGTCGTGAACGCGTGCGTGGGGTCTACTGATAAAAGTGTGCACAAAACGAGAAGCGAACACTTCTCATTTCACTCATATTCTCTCTGCTAAGGCCAGATCGACCCACGCCTCTGATTGGCTGGCGGCGCATGGGCTCAGCGGGTAGTAGCCAATGGGATAGCAGAGCGACTGGTGTGATAGCCCGCCTCTAAATACGTCACCGGAGCTCGGCTTTTGATTGGCTCTTGGTTGGTCCTTAGGCTTGTACAGTATATACACACAATGATGTGATTGGTCAGTTGATGAGAAACTCTCCCCCGCCAGTCCACGAGACAGCCTAATTAATATCCTCCAATAGAAAATTTGCGTAGAAAAAGTATATTGTCTTT